>NW_016690497.1:111643-186016 GCF_001604755.1 Lepidothrix coronata | reverse complement strand
CTCCCCTCTTCCTTTGCTTTGGACTCAGGCGGGGCCCAGGGAACACCACTTTGTTCATGCCCCAGGGTACCAGGTTGTACATGTGGGTTTTTGTGGGTTAGGACCAATTGTTTGTTTGTGTGATTGTGCTTGCTGTGTTGTTTTAATAAATTGTTATTCTGACTTGTGGTCTCTCCTTTGAGTTGAGTTCATTTCCCCTGCTGGTTGACTCTTAAACCAGCACAACTGTGGCCAACAGGCATCTTCTAATTGCAGTCAAACAAAGATTAAGAGACAAAGGCATGCACCTGCCTTCAAAAGTGTACCCGAATTGACTCTCACATGCTGGGACATCAGAACCATGCTTGATACTGTGGATAGTGGACATCCTGAGCATCGTTCTGCCCTAATATCCCACGAACTGTCACGTCTCAACATTGATATTGCTGCTCTCAGTGAAGTTCGTCTCCATGAGGAAGGCAGCCTTAGAGAACATGGTGCCGGTTACACACTCTTTCAGTCAGGTAAACCCAGAACCAAAAGGCATCTTTCAGGAGTTGGCTTCATGATTAAAAACTCTATTGTCCCTAAACTTGAAAATCTGCTGACAGGTCACTCTGACCGCATTATCTCCCTACGCCTTCCACTTCACAACAAACAACATGTTGTCCTCTTTAGTATATATGCCCCAACTCTCCAAGCTGACCCTGCCGAAAAAGATAAATTTTACACTGACCTGTGCCTCCTTACCCAAAAGGTTCCTGCAGACAATAAGATCATTATCCTTGGTGATTTCAACGCCAGAGTAGGAAAGAACTTTGAAGCCTGGAAAGGAGTATTAGGCAAGCATGGTGTTGGAAACTGCAATGATAATGGACGCCTTCTACTAGAATTCTGTACGGAGCAGCAGCTCACCATCACTAATAGTATCTTTCAGCAGAAAAATAGTCTGAAAATAACCTGGATGCATCCTAGATCTAAGCATTGGCACCTCATTGATTATGTCTTGGTGCGACAGAGAGATGTCCGCGATGTCCATCATACCCACGTGATGCTCAGTGCAGAATGCCAAATAGACCATCGGCTTATGCCCTGTAAACTTAACTTCAACCTTAGGTTCAAACCCAAAAGGGTCAGTATCCCAAGGAGGAGACTCCAAGTTAACAATCTTCAAACAGCCACAGGGAGAGACCGATTCTAGGCAAACCATCAAACTAGGCTCGAAGATCATTCCATAGATCCTTCTTCTGAAACACTTCGGCAACATATTAAAAATAGCATCCCGCAGTCCTCTGAAGAATTCTTAGGGTTCTCCTTCAAGAAGATTGTTTTCTTTGATGAAAACAGTCCAGAGACACAGGAATTGTTGAGGAAGAAGAGAACTGCTCACCAAGCACACCTTGCACAGCCATCTTGTCGTATAAAAAAAGGTGCCTTTCGTCTTGCATGCAGCAGAAACTCCGTGACATCCAGAACAAGTGGTGGATCGATCTAGCAGAAAAAACTCAATTATGCGCAGATATGGGTGATTACAGAGGATTCTATGAGGCCTTGAAAACAGCATACAGGCCTACATAGCAGATCCAAAGCCTTCTACTCAGCGCAGATGGTCTGGTGCTTCACACAGATAAAATCTCCACTCTGAATCGATGGTCTGAACACTTTCAGACTCTCTTCAGTACTAGCCATGTAGTGCAAGACTCAGCAATTCAGTCCATTACACAGCAGCCCGTGAAGAATGAATTGTATATTGCCCCTACTATGGGAGAAACTCATAAGGCCGTACAGCAGGTGAAAACTGGCAAGGCAGCTGGGGTTGATGGAATTCCACCTGAAATCTGGAAACATGGGGGCCAAGCAGTCCATGCTAAATTTCATGAGTTTGTGGTACGCTGTTGGGAACTAGGCGAACTACCATCAGACCTTCGTGACACAGTCATCATCATTTTGTATAAGAAGAAAGGAGTTAAATCAGACTGTTCAGATTACTGAGGTATTACTCTGCTCTCCATTGCTGGCAAAATCCTGGCAAGAATACTTTTGAACAGACTAATACCCACTATAGCAGAAGAACTTATACCTGAAAGCCAATGTGGTTTCAGAGCAAACAGGAGTACCACGGACATGGTATTTGTTCTCAGACAACTGCAAGAGAAGTGTAGGGAACAGAACAAAGGTCTCTATGTAACATTTGTTGATCTCACCAAGGCTTTTGATACTGTGAGCAGAAAAGGTCTGTGTCAGATTTTGGAACGTTTAGGTTGTCCCCCCAAGTTCCTTAAAATGATCATCTCACTTCATGAGGATCAGCGCAGCCAAGTCAGATATGGCGATGCACTTTCTGAGCCCTTTCTAATAGCCAATGATGTGAAACAAGGCTGCATTCTCGCACCAACCCTATTCAGTCTTTTTCAGCATGATGCTCCAAAGGGCCGCGGCAGACTTCGATGAAGAAGATGGTATCTACATTCGATATCTTACCGATGGAAGCCTCTTCAACCTAAGGCGACTGAAGGCCCACACTAAGACCCTAAGTCATCTTGTTTGGGAGCTGCTTTACGCTGATGCTGCTGCCCTTGTTGCCCACACAGAAGCAGCTCTGCAGCGTTTAACATCCTGCTTTGCAGACGCTGCTGAGCTCTTTGGGCTGGAAGTCAGCTTAAAGAAGACAGAAGTTCTCTACCAACCTGCACCTCAGGAAGTCTTCCATCATCCCCATATCACCATTGGCCAATTAGTGCTCAAATCAGTCCAGCAGTTTAATTACCTAGGTAGCCTCATCTCCTTGGATTGTAGATCGATGGAGAGATAGACAACAGGTTAGCAAAGGCATACAGTGCTTTTGGAAAACTCCATAAAAGAGTTTGGTGAAATAAACACCTGAAGAAAAGTACCAAGATCAGTGTTTACAGAGCCATTGTGCTGTCTACTCTTTTATATGGATCCGATTCATGGATCATTTACTGCCACCACCTGCGTCTCCTACAACGCTTCCATCCACACTGTCTCTGTACAATCCTAAACATCCACTGGTCAGATTATGTGACTAACACATCTGTTCTAGAACAAGCAGCAGTCACAAGTATTGAGGCCATGTTGCTGAGAACACAGCTGCGTTAGGCAGGACAAGTCTCAAGGATGAAGGACCACTGCCTCCCTAAGATCCTGCTCTATGGTGAACTTGCCACCGGCTGCCGCATGAGAGGAGTCCCGAAGAGGACATACAAGGACTCCCTGAAACAACATCTCAGCCTTGGCCATACTGATTAACATAACTGGTCTACTCTGGCCTCCAATCAGGAGGCCTGGAGACACGCCATCTATAACGCTGCTGCTTCTTTTGAGAAAGCACGCAGGATCTCTCTGGAGGAGAAAAGACAACGCAGAAAGAATCGTGTCTTGCCGATACCATCTGAGGAGTCCTTCTGCCTTGCCTTTTGCAACCAGATTTGTCTGTCTCGCATTGGCCTCTTTAGCCACAGCGCGCTTGTAGCAAATGGAGGTAGAGTCCTTCCCAAATCTTCTTTCACGAAGCCTAGTCATGATGAAGATCAGTGCTTTACAAACCAGTCATTCAGCAATGCATGTGAAACTGAATCTTTTCTGCCGTTTCTGGTGTCCAGTGACTGATGAATAAAATTGGACAAGGAAAAAGAAAGATATGAGGAAGTGTTTGAAAACTAAATTGTTTCCAAGGAATGCTCAGCAGGAGGTAGGGAGATGCACTGAATAATTTTTCTTAAGTTTTTTATTTGCCACCTCTACTTTACCATACTTCTTGTCCTTTTATAAGCTAATAGTACTAATAAGTATTACTGACATTAGATTGACTTCTCATGGCTCTGCTGTGCCTGATTAAATCTTCATAATTGTTGGATTTTGTTTTGACTAATTCCATGTAAGTCATTATTTTAAAAATGAAGAACATTGGATTTACTTTAACCACAGGTATTTTGACCATTATTGTGCAAATATCCTTTCTTTTTTCTTGATGAACAAATTTTTTAATCTCCCACTGCATAACAGTAGCAGGGAGATTGTTCAAAATTAAAACAATGCTAATTATGTTAAAAAAGTTACATTTTTTTGTGTGTGTTTCACAGCTAACCCATGTAGCAGCCCCACTAACTGAACTGCCTGTACAGTTTAATTCACACTAGTGGTGTGGTTCTGAAAGTCCTGGCAACAAGTGTCAGAGACTCTGTACTTGTGAGTAGTACAGTTAAGTAAGGCATACACCTTTTATGCTCTCCAGGGGAAATGCTGTTAGGTGTAGGAATCTGGCACCTCGGCATAGCAATGCCATTCTAAATGGTGGCAACTTTTGTAGGAATCAGGCAAGAGTTTCAGTAATTTTCCGTGCATGCTGTGTTGATTTGCCATCATGACTTCATACATGAAGTCCTCCTAATGCATGGGATTCTGCTGACACACATGGAGAGAAACCCAAAGCTACACTCTCCTGTGACATTCATATAGGATTTGAGATTTTTGCTGAATAAAAATTTCTAAACCTCAGTCCATAAGGTCCATGAAGTCCATAAAAAAAAGGAAGGAAATTATAAATTAAATATTAAGTCCTTTCCTGCCCATATGGCATGTGAAGGTTAATAAAATTTGTTCCCATAAACAATAGAATGAGAGAAATCTTAGTTGCAGTATGTTTGTAGTAGTAGATAAATCCTGGTTTCAGGCTTCGTTCTCGATTGGCTTACTGATACAAATTTATGTCAGACATTTGGGGTGGGAAGCTGTATATATTAAAGCACTGACCTTAACAAGAGTCATGCAGCTAAAATCCTGCACTGTTCTTTTAAAATGTCAGGGGTTAATGTTATTTAAATGCAGTATTTGGTGGTTTAATTGAGTCATGCTTCGTTGTCTTTTACTGCACATTAATGCCAATGAAACCTGATTGTTGACAGAAAGTTCTATTCAGCAAAGTGTACACTGACATATTGTGCTGCTATAGAAAAAACAGTACTCTGCTGGAGTAGGAATCCTGTACTGTCTAAATGGTGGCAACATTCATTATACACTGACAGGAAATGTGAACTAGGCTTGGTTTTGTTGTATATGTTTTCAGGCTGCCTCTTGAGAGAACTGGTGAGACTTAATTGTTGGTTCTTTAGATAAATAAATCTCAAGATTTTTTTTCTTGGGTGTGTCACACAAGTAAGTAAATGTACCTTGAAAAGTACAAAGCCAACTCCAGAAAGCAGATGTATTGTAGAAGTGCCTTCTGATAGCCGTTGTAATCTGTTAGGAAACACTGATGGTTTCTCATCTTGTCTTTGTCTAAATTTGGAAAAAGTAACTTCATGTTATTTCTCTGAATACTTCTCAGTGTTAAGTCTCCATGCCTGTCTAAAACCCCCAAGAGGAAATAGACACTTGCTTGGCAAGTGAGAAGTAGAAAATAGTGTAAATTATGGACACAAAAGCTTTTGAAGAGGAGGAATACAGGAAGCCACAAACTTCAGTAAGCTTACAAGAGCTTGTATGCATAGTGGTGGCATATATTTTCTATTTGTGCTTTTACACAATACAAAATAGTTATTCTATTCCAAAGTAATTGCCCTCATATGGACAGCTGTTTTATACTTTCTTGTTTTGGCTGGAGTAGTCTGTATGCTGTTTGTCTAGTCCCATAGGACTTTGCTATGCTTTTGGACTCTGAGTTTTCCAGGATTTTTCTCATGACTGCAGGGTGGTTTCTGGAAGTCATTAGAATTCTGTGTCTTGGAAATGAGTTTGCAAATGCTCATGAGTTACGACTTCTAAAAAAATTTTTTCAAGACAGTGTCATTTTCCGAGTTGATGTCAGCCAGCCTAGTTGAAGCCTGCAACTGCAAGTGGATCTTTGATGAATCTTTTGATGCATTTTGTGAACTTCCTGGTCCTTATACTATCTTACTAGGTGGCATTGGGACACCATGCTTGGGATTCTTAAGAGTTTGAATTTTGTGTGAGTAGCAAATCACTAAGAGCGACTGTGCTGGTTTAAAGGTAAACCAGCAGGGGAAATGAACTCAACTCAAAAGAGAGATTATAAGTCAGAATAACAATTTAATAAAATAATACAATAAGTACGATTATACAGACAAACAATTGGTTTTAACCCACAAAACCCAAATGTATAACCCAGCACCCTGGGGCATGAACAGAGTGGTGTTCTTTGGGCCCCTTGAGTCCAAAGGAAAAGGAGAGGGGAAAACCTGTTGGTGACAGTGGTGATTGCAGTCCGGTCGAGAGTGATGGTTGCAGTCTGGTTGAAAAGCGGTGGTTGCAGTCCAGTGGTCTGCAATCTGGTTGAGAGCGATGATCTGCAGTCTTCCTCTGGATCCCACGAGTGGTAAAAAAAGTCCCAAGACTCCAAGATTATATATCCTCCAGTTCAGGCAGGAATGCCCAGTACCTCCCTCAGAGCGGGGAGTTCCTCTATCGGCGTGAGGACAAAAACACCCTTCTATCTCGCAGGCCTCTTAATACCTAGTTTATAGCCTGATGAGTCAGGCTGCTCTGGGCAGAGGGTGCAAATAGTCTATTGACAACAGTTTCTGGGAAATGGCATGGAAGGCTATAGAATACAGAGTTTTGGGTTACACCCATCCAGTGATGAACTGGTCCCAGCTGTTCTAACTAGAACAGCGACTTAGTGGAAAGTCATAATAAGTCAGAGATTACAGATGCAGCATTTAAGCCCACTTAAGGACCTGCCTTTAAGTAAATGTATTTAGCTTTCTCTTAGTGTCTAAGTACAAAATGACTCGTGACATTTCCAGATCCGTCTTCTTCCAAGAACTGCACTGAGTCTCTTTTATCCTATGGAGAGCTGGATAATTCTGCAGGCAGCACCTATAGAGCTCTGACCTGTGGGAACTCAATTCACTCTACCACTGGTTCAGGGGTGAAAAAATAGATCTTTCCAGCTTCCAGGAATTCACAACTATACTGCAAAGAGGACTGAGCAATACAGAGGTGTGAAGCCATAAGGAGAGTTGTGGGAATCTGCTGTAGCTCAAAGTCTAATTGTCCATGCGATGTATTCATATATGAACATATGAGTTGAGTGTTGGCTTTTTGTACATGTTAATGCTTTATTTTATTTAATGTATTTTTTGGCACTCTGTGGTGTATGTGTTGTTGCACATATTGTGCACACTGCACTGAACTCCGTATTTTTCCCAGAAGCACTCATAACAGTCAGGTAGAACCAGCTGTTGCTTGGCGAACCCTTGAGCCTCTGTTAAGGCATAGTGTGTTAAAGTTTTAGCAAAATCTAAGAGGAAACTCAATTATTAACAGTAAAGTGTGAAGAATTTATTGTTTGGCATTGTAAATAACCCCCTTTTTAAAGGGCTGAGCCAAATCTCACAATTTTAGGCTAACTACAAAGCAGTGCTAGTCATTTGGTCAAAAATAAAGAGGAAAGGCATGTAAGACTGACCAATTAGAAAAATTGTGTAAATATTTTCTTTATGGACACCCTAATTTAGGAAAATAATATATAGGAGAAGGGCTAGAAGCAGTTTTAACTGTGAAGGACCAGAAAGATAGGAAGACCCCTGAATCTCTGAATAGGTTCAGAGGACATCAGGTAACTTGTAGCCTTATTCAGTCACAAAAGGCTCCAATTATTTCTAAAGAAGAGGCTTGTGTGATTTTATCAATAAATTAGGATTTGAACACCAAATGCTGGCTGTGGCTCCCTATAAGAAAAAGAGAAAAAAGCCCTTTATCTTTCATGTCAAGTGCCATGTGTAAAACCAAAACCAGCCAATCAAACCAAAGCAAATGAAACAAAACAAACAAACCAAAAAAACCCAACAACAACAAGCCCCAACCAAACAAAAAATAAATAAATAAAAAAAAAACCAGCTTACCCTTTGAAATGGAATCCCTAGGAGTCTGATTGTAAATTCTTATTAGGACAGAATTTCCACCCATTTAGCTCCAGTACTTCTAAAAAATGTTTTCATTCTCAGATGAAAAATGTTTTCTGTCTGCAGAGTCTCTACATTGTTATCTCTACTGTATTAATGTCCTGCAGCCTGTGAAGGTATCTGAATTTACTGAAAATGCAAATTTCTTTCAGTATGAAATACCTTTACAACTGTAACTACATCCAAAGTCTTTGTTAAGTATTTGTGGAATACTTGATTGTGTTGCACTTTTGTAACTGTATGACTGGCTGAGCACTGCATAAGGAGAGGTAGGAAAATCAATAAACGTTACTACTGGGATATTGAATTCACTAGAATTTCAAACAAATTGCTTAAAACCTAGCAGAAAACAACCTGACTGAACTGACTCTGTAGTAATAGTAAAGTTAAAAGGAAGTGATAAATAAGACCTTTTATGAATGACTCAGGCTTGTTTACCTGCAAACTAAACTTACAAGCTGCTGCTTTTAAACATAAATAGAACTAAATACTTTTGTTAATGGATCTAGTGCCCATTTTCTTTTGGGGAGAAACTTGCCTACATGGTCCCCTGTGATCACAGATTCTGAACAGATTACAAAAGGACAAAGATTCACAAGCCATATAATGCTGTTTTCTGCAAAGGAAAAGTAGGTTCCTTCCCCTGTAAGAAGCAGGTAGTTTTACAGTGGGTTGAGCAGAACAATATCATTCTTCCTATTTCAGCAAAAATGCGTCTGTCTCACGTACACACACAGCTTGACTTTCTAAAGGGTACGGATTAAACAGTTGGGGTTATTTGAAAAGTGTCTGAAGTGCTCTTCCTAGCCATAAAGAATTGCACTATAAAGATTTATAATTCGAAAGTGAGGAGTTTCCTCTTTTCTTCTGCTGCACAAAAAGACTTGGTTTCCTTTAATAATTGAAATGATTTCTACCTCTGTCTGAGTCTAGAAGAACCTCTTAGAAAGTTCATAGAGGACTTACAGTTCGCCATGTGAGCTAGTCAAATGCAAACTTATTTCTTTGAGCAGCCACTAGCCATCTTTTCCATTAAACTGGTTGTCTAATGCATATCCAATTACAATTTTTCTAGACAAGTTCGAGTTTCTCAGGAAGATTTAAATGTTAGGGACATGAAGATGAAGTGTGGAGGGCCACTTGGGTTGACTTTAGACTGGAGTCTGGACTGTAGTCCTAAGAAAGTGTTGTGATAGAAATTTCTGCATGGCTTCCACAAGCTTTTTTTTTGATCCAGTTTCCGATTCTTCATTTCCTGCATGCCTGTTTTGTTCCTTCTATTGTGTTTGTATATGTATGTTTATTTGCACAATCAAAAGTCTTCCTGAATTAAGGAGTGCTCTGTGAGAATGAATGAAGGAAGAAATAGCTGACAGCATTGTCCAAACACTTCTTGAACTCTGTCAGGCTTGGTGCTGTGAGCACTTCCCTGGGAAGCCTGTTCCAGTGCCCAAGCACCCTCTGGGTGAAGAAACTTTTTCTAACATCCAATCTAAATCTCCACCAACACAACTTCAGGCCATTCTCTCAGGCCCTGTCACTGGTCAGTATAGAGGAGAGATCAGTGCCTTCCCCTCCTCTTCCCATCAGGAGGAAGTTGTGATTGCAGTGAGGTCTCCCCTCAGTCTCCTCCACTCCCGGCTGAACAGACCAAGTGATCTCAGCTGCTCCTCATACAGCTTCCCCTCAAGGCCCTTCACTATCTTCATTGCCCTCCTTTGGACACTCTCTAAGAGCTTAATATCTTTCTTGTATTGTGGTGTCCAAAACTGCACACAATATTCAAGATGAAGCCACCCCAGTGCAGAGCAGAGCGGGACAATCCCCTCCCTTGGCCGGCTGGCGATGGTGTGCCTGATGCCCCCCCGGACATAGTTGGCCCTCCTGGCTGCCAGGGCACTGCTGACTCATATTCAACTTGCCATCAACCAGGACCCCCAGGTCCCTTTCCATGGCACGGCTTTCCATCATCGCATTCCTCAGTCTTTATGTACATCCAGGATTGCCCCATCCCAGCTGCAGAATCTGGCACTTGTCTTTGTAAAGCTTCTGGTGATTGCCTGTTTCTCTGATTTGTCAAAGTCTCTCTGCAGGACCTCCCCGCCTTCGAGGGAGTCAGCAGCTCCTCCCAGTTTTGTATCATCTGCAGACTTGCTTAGTATCCCTTCCAGTCCTGCATCCAAGTCATTTATGAAGATGCTGAAGAGCATAGGGCCTAAGATCCCTGCGGAACCCCACTAGTGACAGGTCACCAGTCTGATGTCACCCCATTCACTATTACCCTCTGTGCTCGACCCATGAGGCAATTGCTCACCCACCATATGATGTCTTTATCCAGCTGTGTGCTGGACATTTTGTCCAGAAGGATCCTGTGACAGATAGAAAACTTTACTGAAATCCCAAAAGATTGAAACTGGCTTCCTTTGATCTACTAAGTGGTTTACCGTATCATAAAAGGAAAATCAGGTTTGATAAGCAGGACTTTCCTCTCATGAAGCTGTGTTGACTGTGACCAATGGCTTTTTTGTCTTTCGGGTGTTTTTCATTATCTCCTAGAATGATCTTCTCCATAACTTTACCAGGCACTGAAATGAGACTGACAGGCCTGTAGTTTTTGAGGTCCTTCTTTTTGTCTTTTTTGAAAATTGGGACGTTTGCCAGCTTCCAGTCAGCTGGGACCTCTCTGGATTCCCAAGACCACTCAAAATTATCAAGAGAGGTTTTGCTATGATATCAGCTAGCTGAGGATTCTGGGATGAATCCCATCAGGCCCCAGAGGTTTCCAAGGATCCAGCTTGAGCAGCATATCCCACACAATTTCGGGGTTAACTGGAGTTGATCATTCTCACAGTCATGGTCCTCCAGTTCAGGGCACTGAGATCCCCTTGGTCCATCATCCATATTGAAGACAGAGGCAAAGAAAGCATTAAACATCTCTGCCTTGTCTCTGTCCCTGTTTGTGAGATGACCATCCTCATCCTGTAATGGGCCAATGATATTTCTATGCTGCCTATTGACATTAATATATTTGAAAAAACCTCTTTTTATTGTCCCCCACATATCTGGCCAGCTGCAACCCCAGTTGAGATTTGGCCATGTGAATTTTCTCCCTACAGCAGCAAGCAGCATCTCTGAATTCTTTTGATGTCACTTGACCTTACTTTCACTGGGCATACATCTTCCTTTTTTGTCCTATTTCCAAGAGAAGATTCCTGTTTAGCCAAGCCAGCCTTCTGCCTTGCCTGTTTGACATCTGACAATTACTGCTCCTGTGCCCTTAGGAGGTGATGGTTAAAAAGTGACCGGCACTGATGGACTCCAGCATCTGCAAAAACATTTTCCCAAGGGACCTTACTTACTAATTCCATGAGCAGCAGGTTATACCAGCTGTGTGATACTCCCAGTTAATTTCTGGCAAGCTGAACTCCCTCATAAGGACAAGAACCTTAGTTCCTCAAAGAATAATTTTTTGGCATCATTGTCCTGGCCAGGAGGTCTATAGCAGATTCCAGCAGTGACATCCACATTATTTGTTTGCCCTTTGATTCTTACCCAAAGGCTCTCAACTATGCCATTCCCAACTGTGAGCTCCATACATACAGTCTCATGCTTCTGCCCTCTTCCACCTCTTCTGCCCTGCCTATCCCTCCTAAAGAGCTTGAAACCCATCTAACAGGACAACCCAACTTGCCACAAGTCTCATCCCATCAGGGTTCACTTATGCCAGTGATGTCAAATCTCTGGGACTGGGCCAAAGCTTCAAGCTCCTCTTGTTTGTTCGTTGTGCTGCGTGTGTTAGTCTAGAAACATTTCAGGTGTGGTACATTGTAGCCAACACCTTGTGAGGCAGATTGAGGGATCCCACGAGTGCTGGTTTTCTGAAGTTTTGGCACAGCATCCCATCGCTCATCTCTGGCAAGGCTGGTTTTGTCCCTTTCCCCTTCCCAATTTAGTTTAAAGCTCTGTCAACAAGCCTTGCTGGCTCCTGTGCTAGAACTCTGTTTCCTTTCTGAGATAGGTGCATCCTGTCAGGTGTCAGTAGACCAGGTGTTGAGTAGATCATCCCATGGTCAACAAACCCAAAATTTTTCTGAGTACACCAACCTCATAGCTGCTCATTGACCTGATGGATCTGCCTATTCCTATCAATATTATTCCTTGTCGTTGGAAGGATCTAGGAAATCACTGCCAGTGCTCCTGATCCCTCTACCAATTGTCCCAGGACCCTGAAGTCTCTTTGGATTGCCCTTGGGCTTCTCTTTGGTATCTCGTCACTGCCAGTTTGAACAATTAATAGCTGACAGTAATCACAGGGCCTTATTGGACTAGAGAGTTTTCCAGTAATGTCCCTTACCTGAGCCTCTGAGAGACAGCAAACTTCCCTGTGAGTTGGGTCTGATCTGCATATCAGGCCCTCTGTTCCCCTTAGTAGGGAGTCTGCTATTACAACTACCTTTCTTTTCCTCTTAACAGAGGAGGTCGTGATGTGGGGTGCAGGTGGTGTTGCTTAAGGAGGCCCCTCTATCCCAGAAGGACCTTTGCCCACCTCATCAGCTGTCTGGCCTTCTTGTGCCAGAGCATCATACCTGTTCTAGAAGGTACCAGTCCCACTTGTCAGATTCTGAGGAGGAGGAACCTTCCACCTGGTATGTGTAGTGACCAGCTTCCATCCTTCATCTTTAACAGACTCTTGACCAATGATCCCTTGACTAATTATTCTGTAGGCTTCTAAGTCCATCTGCTTCTCCACTACAGTGGAGGTTCAAGAATCCTGAGAATCTTGAGGCTGTAGCATCTCTGAAAATAACTGGTCAATCTCCTGCTTGTTTGCCCAAACACTATGAAGCCTGTTCACTTCCTCCTGTAGCTCCTTCTCCTGGCAACACGGTTCTTCAACCACAGCACACCTTTTGCAAAATAACTATTTATCTGCCCCAGCCTCATAAGGAGGCATCAGGCACTCCTGGCACCTGTGACCTTGGAGGGCTGCATCTACCTCAGCAGGTCTGGCTGGCTGGAGAGCTCTGACACAGCTGGTTCAGTGACTCCTGCAGCTACACAGGATTGAGATCTTGTGGAAGTCCCTCTGCATGGCAGCAAAATGCCCTGGTGTATCAGTCACACTTCCCAGTTTTATAACATCTGTGAACCTGCTGAGGATGCACTTCATCCCATCCTCAAGGCCGTTAATGGAGATTTGTACAGGAAAGGGCTTGATTGTTCAGCCACTTTTTAATTCACTTCACTGTTCATTTTTGTAACCTGTATTTTGTTGACCTCTCTGTGGTGATGCTACAGGAAAGTGTCAAAAGTTTTGCCAAAGTAAAAGTAAACCCCATTCACTGGTGGGGGTTTTTTGTTTGGTTGGTTTGGTTTGGTTTGATTTTTTCCACTCTTGGAGTGATAATTCTCTGCTCCAGTCTTCAGGAACCTTTCCTTTGAATGATCTCCATGACCATTCAAAGACAATTGAGAGAGGTGTCATAGTGACATCAGCAGCTCCCTCAACACTTACATATAAACGCTGATTATTTGTTCCCTGGACTGGTCCATGTTCACTAAGTCAGTCTTCTTTGCTCCAGACCTCTCTGGTCTCCAGGATCTAGGATTCCTGAAAGCAGATTTTACTTGGCAAGGACTGAGGCAAAGAAAGCATCAAGAACCTCATCCTTCTTTATGTCAGTTGTCACCAGTTTCCCTGCTCCATTCAGCAGTGGGCTCACGTTTTCCCTTTGTTGTTCAGTCCTTGTAGAATATTTCCAAGGAAATCTGGCCCAATTCCATATGGGCCTTGGCTTTCCTAACCCCATTCCCAGGGACAGCAACACCATACTCCTCTGGACTCCGGGTCACTTGACTCTGCTCCCACCTGTGGTCCACTTTTGTTTTATGTTTGAGTTCAATTGCATGAATAAAATGGAAATGAGAGATCAATGAAAGTAGTTCTTCCATGTCTTCCTGTAACTTTGTTTTGTTGATTAACAGAAAGGGAGACAAATATGAAGCCGTACTAACTACTACTGTGTGCTACATGTGACCAAAGATCCGCAGAAATATGTCTGCTTTTTGGTAGGCAATTACTGACAGACCTTCAAACATTTTTGTTTTGATGAGCTTAATTGTCACCTAGAATTCCTTGGGCTAAAAAGTTAGACTAGATCCCACAACAAACAGCTTAATTGTATTTGTAGAAGGGAAAATTACTATGTTTCCTTCATCTATATTTTAGGTTTTGTAGATACATATAAAATTATATCTACAACTAAAATTTACTCTTATCTGTTTATTACATGTCAAGTGAGAAATTCTGAGAATAGAAAAGAAATTTTATAAAATAATAATTGTAATCATGGTAATAGAACCTCTGCAGTTTTTAAAAAGAACACTTCAGAAACAAGTGGCAAATAAGAATGGATAATATAACACATGGATGAAAGTGGAATTTATAGAAACTGCTGATGTTCAGAAAAATGAAAGAGCTGGTAATAGCAATTAATGATTGTGAAGTCTGCTACTCTGTTCTGTGAGATGTTAAAACCACATCTGAAAAGGGAAGAAGATTAAAATACGTATTGATTGGCTGATGGGCAGAAGGTAAGGTTTAAAGCAAAGAATTGACAAATATATGTGGTATTAATTAAACTCTTCTCATCATTGTGAATAAACAAGGGCTGATAACCCATATCTGTAAATTCCTGAATTGATTCCAGATTGAGTGTACTTCAAAGGTCTGTGCCATGTAAACCAGAAATCACCTTCAGAAGGGTCTTTTCCTGCAGCTCAGAGGAACTACAAGACACAATCTTTTCTGATGCATGGTTTTCATTCTGAATTTTCCTGATGGTTTAATACTGGTGGATTGATAAGATAGGCCCCAGAATATACAAGTTTGCCAGATACATCTGTGTCTTCCATGAGGACAGACAGCATAGAAAAGGGAAGTGTTTCAGTTTGATCAGCTGTTGATAACCAGATGTGGCCAGTTATGAAATATTTGGACTAAACCTGCAAACATGGAGACACCAAGATCCTGTTGAGAAAAGAGTGTAAAGCTGGTACTTTGAAAGCAGGACTAATAAACCATCCAGAGATAGGATGGAATGCCTCCTGTGGGAAATCCTGACCCCATTGAAATTTGGCCTTTTATTCACTGAGACCTATATTATATCCAAAATCAATTACTTGTCTTCTGGGATGCCCCATGCTTTAAGGAATATTACTCAGGCAACATGTGCTTCTCAGTTTCTCCTGCCTTGAGTGGAGATATTTTTGCTAGGAGAGACAATAATAATACTAAGCATTTCTTTTCTCTGAGACTTTGAAAGCTTTTTGTAAAGTGCCTTTAGCTCATTTTAAGACTTCTGTAGCTAAGGCCCAAAAAAGTGTTTAAGGTAAAACACTCCCTACTGTGAGATAAATAGAGCTGAATATTCTGACTCCTTATGTTATATGGGCCCCATTTCCCTTATCTGTGGTTTTCTCAGATTTTGTTGCCTCACATTTTGATACTTGAAATAAAATTTAAAAAATAGAATAACGAAACCTGGGTTAGAGGAGTTCAGTGAAGAGGAAAAAGTGTCTTCCTCATAACTACCTGGTCTCCCCAGCTTGTATGCAGGTTATATATGTTTTTCCCCATTTTACTTTCTATGTCTTCTCTAAAATATGTTTTAGTGAAATTAAAGACTATTCCGTCATGTACTGTTGTATGACCAAGAAAGTTCTGTAGCACAAATAACAAAGAAATACAGGAGAAAGTATGTTAGAGCTGATAGCGCAGAAGGGTTTCTATAGTTTAGCAGAGTCTTTAAGTCCTTAAGTCCTTTAATTGAAATACAGCCTGAGTAAGTAGGGTTGACTCAGCTTTGTGTACTAGCTATCTTGGGTAGTTGTTTTTGAATTTAAGCAAAATTTAGGTGTCCCAAAATGTCAGAAATGAAGCTGCAGCCTGGCCATCTCCATGGCACGGGTCCAGAGAGGGTAGCAGGGTTGCAGCCTCCTGCCACTGCCTTTGTTGGTGCAGCAAACTACCTCACCCAGACAGCTGCCCCCAGTCACTAGTGTTTCTGCTGTAGTCACTGCAAGCATTGACTGGCAATTGTGATGGCCATGCTCTTTGCAAAAATTATCCCTTCTTCAACCAGTCGCTTTTCCAGTTAAAGCCTTGATGCTTTTTTGGATTCCAAGCTCCTTGCAGGTAGAAGGCTGTGGCTGTCTTGGCTGGCCAGTCATTTTCTCTGAAGTGCTGGCTATCCCATATAGGGGCATACTGCTCTAGTATTGGCGAAGCCAAAATGGACTGACACTGTTGTAAACCACTTGTTATTTCTTGCATTCTGATCACGCATTCAGACAGCAGTGCTGTGTCAGTTATAATCTTTTTCACCTGCTCTCCTTCCCTTGTATCTAATGCCCTTATAAGAGTTTTCAATTGATTTCTGCCGTCACATCATCCAGTCAACACTGGCCAGTGCAAGGTTTTAAATGCCCTGGTTACTCCTTGTGTTGCCTATAAGCTGTTCAGGATTCCCTGCTGTTTGTTTCCACAAAACATTCAGCACAGTTTCTAGCAAAGCCAATGAGCTCAATAGCAAAGTTGCAGCGGTAGCATAACTATGGAGATTTCTCTCTGTTTTTCTTTTCAAGCTCGTTGAAAAATTGAGGAAGTTGGTTATCACACTGTTTTCAGTACTTAGCACTGGTCCAGATTATGTCAATATGTATGAGAGAGGGGAGCTTCGCAGTGATGGTGCTCAGGCATGTATTTCCAAAGGCATCAATTAGCAGATTAGCAACCCTACCTCGTGAGAAAATTGAACAGGTTTACTGTATTTTTGCTACCATAACAACATGCATTACCTGGTGCTTTTAATCTACAGACCCTACTAGCTCATTAAAGCCAATGGAATATTAAAATCTGTTATTTGCAGAAGTAAGCTGAGGAACAGAGCGATTAAGTGACTGGGCCCAAATACTGTTCAAGAGTAAATTTTAACATAGACTTATGGGATCCAGGTTCTCAGCCCCCATTCAAACACCAAATTTCACTAAGGTTTTTGTATTTCTAATTCATTTTCTTTCCACTTGTTAAAGAAAATGCAACAAATTAGGTCATAATCTATGGTCAAGACCTAAGACAACCAAGGTCTAAGAAAAACTGTAGTTGGCTTTAGAGATAAATATTTCAACCTAGCAGCTCAATGAAAGGTGAAACCTAGCCCTGGCAATCTCTTTATGAAAATGATCCATTTTTTTTACAGTGGATCAGAGAAACAGGTTCTTCACACAGCCATGTTATAATTTGTAAAATGTCTTAATTCTCCATTCTTTTTTTTTAAATGTAGTTGTATAAAGGAGGGAATTATGGTAATTCCTGTTGTGTGTCTCCTAGTGCTTCAATTCAGTTAGTTTCTTCTGAAGACCATCAGGAGGTATGAGTGGAAAACCCATGTGTAATATGACTTCTATGATAAACTGCCTGAAAATGATAAGTGAATAAATATGTCTAAATGGAACAAAGTGCATTTACTTGCCCTTTAAATCCACTTAAAAAATTGACACCAGTTCTCATTTTTGTTTGGTTTCCTTCTTCTGTCATGTTAAGAAGTAGCCTGTGCTACTACTGTCTGTCAAGCTCCCCCCTTGTACTGGAAACACGCTGCAGCTTTCCCACTGGATGTATTCAGGTGTATTCCATTTGAATGTTCGATGTTCACTAGGAATAATTAGGAGTAACTATGATGACATCTAGCAAATTACTAAAACCTGAGAGAGGCGGTTGTTTGGAAAAAAAAAAGTGTTCACAACTAACTTATTTGATTACTGGGCAACATGCAGTCCAGCAGAAGAGACATCTAGGGCTAAATCATCCTTTTATGATTAAGGTAACACAGCTAGTTGATCAAAGTTGATTTAATCTTTTTGGATTTCAGTAAAGCTTTCAATACTGTCTCTCACAGTATCGTTCCGGACAAAATGTCCAGCACACAGTTGGATAAACATATCATGCGGTGGGTGAGCAACTGGCTCAGGGGTCAGGCACAAAGAGTTACAGTAAAATGGGTTACGTCAGGCTGATGACTGGTCACTAGTAGGGTTCTGCAGGGCTCCATCTTAGGTCAGTGCTCTTCAACATCTTCATAAACAACTTGGATGCAGGACTTGAAGTTTGCCAATGATGCTAAATTGGGAGGAGCTATTGACTGTCTCACAGGCAGAGAGGTCCTGCAGAGAGACCTTTACAAACCAGGGAGACAGACCAACTATATGAAGCTTCACAGAGACAAGTGCCAGATTCTGCAGCTGGGATGGGGCAACCTTGAATGCATGTACAGTGCCATGGAAAGGGACCTGGGTATCCTGGTTGATGGCAAGTTGAATATGAGTCAGAAGTGCCCTGGCAGCCAGGAGGACCAACTGTGTCCTGTGACTGCAGTCTACATTTGTGTAGACTAGTGAACCATTTCCACCATCCTTTAAGTTTAGATACGTGCAATTCCATGCAAACCCAGTCCCAGTTAAAGTGGTGACAGGGTGGGATACAGCACAGCCACTGCCCAGTGCTGCTGAGTGAGCTTTGTCCTGGTTCTCCACACCAAAAGCAACTTCACTTCCATAAGGGTGATATTGCACATCCCAAAACAGATCCAGTAACGACTTAAGCTAGTGAAGCTTACAGTTACCATTATGCTGAAGTGTTAACTAAATAGCAATTTAACCAGCTAAACCAAGACCTTTAGTGATCTTCCATTCGTAATCACGGGTGAGCTGGCATATGTTAGCTCATGGCTTAACTAATTTCCTGTAAAGTGGTTGCATAACAGTTGTAAATACTTTGTGCAAATCAATGTTAGAGACATTAATTCAGAAGTTTTGTCTCTTTATGTCTGCTGCCTTCCTTGACTTCTTACTATCTCTGCATGGTGCATTTATGAGATGATGGAAAGCAGTGCCATAGAAAGGGACCTGGGGGTCCTGGTCGATGGCAAGTTGAACATGAGTCATTAGTGCCCTGGCAGCCAGGAGGGCCAACCATGTCCTGGGGAGCTGTCCTAGTTAGGACAGCTGAGACCAGTTCATCATGGTATGGGTGTAACCCAAAACTGTGTATTCTATAGCCTTCCATGCCATTTCCCAGAAATTGTTAGCAGTAGAGGCCTGCAAGATAGGAAGATGTTCCTGTCCTCATACCCTTTTATGGAATTCCCCACTCTGAGGGAAGGACTGAGCATCCTCATACCCTTTCATGGAATTTCCCACTCTGAGGGAAGGACTGAGCATTCCTGCCTGAACTGGAGAATATATAATCTTGGAGTCTTGGGACTTTTTTTACCACTCATGGGATCCAGAGGAAGACTGCAGATCACCGCTTTCAACCAGACTGAGACCACCACCCTCAACTGGACTGCAATCACCACTTTTGACCAGACTGCAACAGCACTCTCACCAACAGGTTTTCCCCTCACTTTTTTTTTCCTTTGGACTCAAGGGGCCCAAAGAACACCACTCTGTTCATGCCCCAGGGTGCTGGGTTATATATTTGGGTTTTGTGGATTAAAACCAATTGTTTGTCTGTATAATTGTACTTATTGTATTATTTTATTAAATTGTTATTCTGACTTATAATCTCTTGAGTTGAGTTCATTTCCCCTGCTGGTTTACCTTAAAACCAGCACAACCTCGCTGGTTTAAAGCATCGCCAGCTAGTTGAAGGAGGGGATTGTCCCACTCTGCTCTGCACTGGGGTGGCCTTACCTTGAATATTGTGTGCAGTTTTGGGCACCACAATACAAGAAAGATATTAAGCTCTTAGAGAGTGTCCAAGGGAGGGGAACAAAGATGGTGAAGGGCCCTGAGGGGAAGCCGTATGAGGAGCGGCTGAGGTCACTTGGTCTGTTCAGTCTGGAGAAGAGGAGACTGAGGAGAGACCTCATTGCAATCACAACTTCCTCCAGAGGGGAAGAGGAGGGGAAGGCACTGATCTCTTCTGTCTGTGCTGAGCAGTGACAGGTCCCAAGGGAATGGTCTGAAGTTGTTTCAGAGGAGGTTTAGATTGGATATTAGGAAAAGGTTCTTCACCTAGAGAGTGGTTGAGCACTGGAACAGGCTTCCCAGGGAAGTGATCATGGCAGCAAGCTTGACAGAGTTCAAGGAGAGTTCAAGAGTTTGGACAACTCCTCTCTCAGGTACATGGTATGATTCTTGGGGTTGTCCTGTGGAGGGCCAGGAGCTGGCCATGATGATCCTTGTGGATCCCTTCCAACTCATGATATTTTATGATTCTATGAAATCATCTAGTCTGGGTGAAGAGTGGAGAAAAAGGGTGAAGACATTGCTCATGGGTACTCTGTTTCCTTGAAAAGATCCCGTACATCTAGTGATTGTCTGAAGATGTGACTCAAGGATCCAGGTGTACTTTCACCTTTCAGTGCCAAGCCCTCAGTCCAGAACATTCCCATCTTCCAAAGTTTGGAAGGTGCTTTTTGCTATCTGTTAGGCCAAGACAAGAATCGGTCCCACTAGTGGGTCAGACCTGAAGGGCACTCAAAGTAGCTGGATGCCAGGCCTGGCTATGTGTAATGCAGGCTGAAGAAGGCATACTGGAGAGAAACTAGGCTCTAATCTGACAGAAATGTTATCATTTAATGAACGAATGAGGTGATGCTGTGGAAGACAGTATTTTACTGCAAGGGCAAAGCAACAGCAATGAGTTTCTAAAGTTGTGTTGAGACAACTCAGCATGTCTCTTTGACCTGTGACAGTTGGATTTCTGTAGCACCATACACAACCGAACTATCTGTTTGCATACACAAGATGCTGACACCCACAGTGCCTGGCAGGATTCTGCTAACAGAATTTTTTACAGCCAATCCTTTTACAACAGAAAACACAGCAGAAGTTTTCAACTGTACAACTTTTTTTCTCATTTATTTCTTCTAATTGTGTACATCTAGGTCTTGGTTGCTGTAAAGCCTTTTGTGCCTTTCAACTGTCATGTAATAAAGAGCCTATTTAGCTGGGCTATTTATGTATTCTACTTTGTCTGGGTTTTTCAGAAATATTTTGATTTAATATCTATTCTTACATGGTCAGTGGAAGAAGAACTACAACTGCTATAAAGTCACTAAAAAATAATTATCAACTGAATTGGAATGTCAATAATCTGAAAAGAAAGTATAAATATATGAAACTGGTTTTGCTTCCTACATGTTACTTCCACAGTTTCTTCTCCCTGAATAAGAAGGTCTGCCAAAGAGCCACACTTTCAGTAACATAGAATATATTCAGCCACCCCAAATTTCATCAGGAAGAAGAAGCCAAAGAATGAACAAAAATATGGAACTTTCCCCAGGGAAGAGGAGGTGTAATGTCTCCAAGAGGCAGCAGAGCTGTTCCCAGTCTTCCCAGAAGGAGGGGTCATTTTGTCATGACAGAGCTGCTTGGTGTGCTGCCAGTCCCAGCTGAAATTGAGAAGCAGATTCCCCAGATGTTGTGGGCACATTATTGTGTTTGGAGTGGAAGTCTGCTGCAATTTATTGTGGGAGTATGAATTATGAAAATTTAGTATTTCTACTACACTAAATTTTAAACAGGCTGACACTGTCTCTGTTAGTAACTCGACAGAATCTAGCAGATAATTCTAGTGCCAGGGTTTTTACTATGCTTCAGGAGCTCAAAGTTTTTTTGTCAGAAAGTTGCAAAACCCCAGATTAGTTAATTTGCAACTAAAAGCTAATAAAAAGGGCTTTAAACTGCAAATATGTCATGACACAGATATTTTGAAAAGTGTTTCAAGTGAAAACACGGGCATGTTACTTCCTGTTATCTGCATATGACTTGAAACATAGACTGAAGTGTAAGATAAATGGGAATACATCCCACATACTAGGACCATGCCAAAGTGCACTCTGATAACCAAATATGAAAACTTACAGTTGTCACTGCAAATTCACATACTGATGGGTATAAGTGAATCAGCTCAGAGCACTAAAACAAGCCAGTTTGGAGACTTCCTCTGGGAAGAAGCTCCTGTGAACATGTCGCCAGATTGGCAGGCTGTGATGTGCTGCCCGGGCAGGCAGAAGGATGGTTTGTGCTGTGAAGGAGCTGCAGGGCCCCAGTGGCTGGGTGTCCCATGCTGGGCTCTGCCTGAGGTATTGCTGAAGCGCAGTGTGGCAGGTCTTGTGGTCCTGTGTAAACAGATGTCCTGGGATGATTCACAAAACTGTAATTAAGCACAATAGTGCAAATGTTTAATTAATCAGGTCTCATGTCCTTATTATCCCCTCACTGGCTTTCACTAATAATGACCCAGAGGAAAATTCTGCTCCTTCTGTGTATTATATTTTATTTACAAGGGTTTCATTTCTTAGATGATTTTTCTCTTTTGTTCCTGGGTAGGACTACCAACAAGAAAATAAAATTATGGTGCCCTTTACAAGTAAAACTTGTGACTGGCCTAAAATTCAAAATTAAGGAATGCTTTGTGCTACCTCATATGGTTCCTTTAGCTGAATAAATTAGAATAACTTAGCACTTAATACATCTCTTGCCTCACATTCAACGGATGCGTAAATATTTGGCAGTAATCCTATGGCTAAAGCTGAGAGGAAAATAAAAGAGGTCTTGAGGGAGAACTTGTTCTGTTTGAGGAAAGCAATTCCTTCCAAGTTGGTTTTTAATCTGTATGAAGGGTTAAATCATAGAAATGTGACTGAAGCCAAGAGCAGAGTTCCAGCCTCCTTCCCTGAAGATGCCTGTGCCACCTCCAAAAGCCAGCCTCTGGAAAGAAAGTGTTAAAAAGGATATTGTTTGCATTAAGGGGCCGAATTTTCCACTGGGTAATCATCAGTGAAACCTAGTGAAGGGCAAATGAGGATGGCAGGTCTGATTAATTAATATGCTATGATGCTTAGAGCAAGATTTATGCTATTGGTTTTACAAGAGTAATTGATATTAATACTGCTAGTAAAAATTTTGTGCTCCTGTTTACTCTTTCCCTTTACAACTGCAAAAATGGTATTATAAGTACAAATGAGGGTTGTGGACTTGCTGTAATATTGTAGTTTCACTCTTTAAATGTTACTCCTGCTCTAGGAACATCTCTTGCAGAGCTGCTGTTAGATGCGCAGTTGCACTGTTTTCATTATAATCTACAATTCTGAAGGTTTTTAAAACTGATTAAAAAAATTTACTTTGGGATTAAATCCACTTTGCAAAGATCTCCATCCAAAACATATATATGCCTACTTATTAATACATGATTGCACCCCCATTTATATAGAATTTTATATGACGCTTTCTGAAAAATTGGAAGAAAAATGACTCTGTTTGCGAATAGGTGATCTGTGAACATATACACATAGTGATGAGTGGCACTGCATTCTGCTAAAGCTGATTGACATGGTCAGTTCAAGCCTGAAAGAGACAAGTGTCATTACAAAGCATGGAGTAGAACAAAATATTTTGGGGATAACAAGGGCTAGTGTAAGAACACCCATTCCTCTAAGCAAAAAGAGGCTCATACAAAGGTGTTAAATAGTTCCAGGTTGATATGCAGCACATTCAGAATTATCTATTCCATAACATGTTAGTAGAGTAGAAGCTGAATGCCTTTGAACTATAACACTGTTTCAGAAATGTGTTTATAGGCAGCTTTGCTTTTGTTTATTAGTATGCTGGAAGCCGCGCGGCCCGGGGCCACCCCTGGGCCCATGTGGGGCTGCCCCCCCCCCTTCCCCTGAGGGGGAAAGAGAGAGGGAGCTTCGCCGGCATGGCTTTGCGCCCTTGTGAGAGAGGAGAGTGGAAGCCTCAGAGCACAGAGAGGTTTGCCAGTCTGGTTTAGGGGAGAAGGGGGAGAGGGGAAGGGTACCAGGCAGGCCGTGGGGGTCCTCGGACTGGAGGGTGGATGGGCGGGGCAGCCCTGCATGAAGTGTCACAGGTAAGCAGTGCGTGGGAAGATATGAGGTAACACGGTGGGGGGAGGATAAGGTCAGGGTGAATAATGGTTTCCTCTGGGGGGCTGGGGGTCTTGGCTGGTCCAGGGCCTTGAGAGGTACTCAAGCCCTAGGTGGGTACAGGGGCCAGAATGATTTTGTTCATTTGTTTGCTTTTGGCTCACCTGTGGCTACTGCCCAGGTTCAGTATGTTCTGAATATATTCGTTACATCCTGAAAGGGTGGTCAAGACAAAGGGTTGTTCCTGGGAATTTCCTTGGGATTAATTATGGATAGGTGGCAGAAAAGTAGGAAGTGTAAGACTTGCCCTAATAGTTTTAATAGTAGGAATGTAGCCTGTGTAATCCTATGTGGTTGTGATCTATGCTGGCGATGGTACGTGCCTTCGGTAGGGTCGCCCATGCCAGACAGGTCAAAACCGCAGGGTCAGATACAATACATCCTTGGGCAGGATGAGCTTGTTAGCCTTCTGGCAGTCATCCTAGGGGAAGGACAACTCTAATTCCAAACCTGGGCAGATGGAACTCGTTTAGCCCTGTAAGGCCATCCATCTAAGAGAAGGATACTCTAATCAAACCTACGTCCTGAGGACCTCACTGCCACCGTCCAAGCTCGCTCAGCCCTGGCAGATGAACCTTAGGATTAAAGGGTGGGTCCAGTTCTGCGCATACTGCATCTCACCTAAAAATCCATTGCGCAGGCTCAAAGGCTTTACCCACATGCAAAAAGCCCTGTAGCAATGGGCAAGGGTCAAAACGGCAGGTGAAAGGTGCACTGGAAGCCGCAGACCCAACGCTGCATGTAGGCAGTTCAGGATATCGGTCATTTGAGAGTGACCGGAGATGACAGTCTCTTGGGGCAGCACCCTGAACGACCAAGCAGCCTTTTCAAGGACAGCACTGCTTGCTCCACTCGGAGAGGGGCCTAGAAAAGGTGGTCTAAACAAAGCTTACCTTCACATTTCACCCAGTTGGTTAACCGTGGCCAATGGGCATCTTCTACTAATGTGGTCATGCTAAGATCAAGAGACAAAGGTATACACCTGCCTTCAAAGGTATAACCAAACTGACTCTAGCATGCTGGAACACCAGAACCAGTGTTGTTCTGCCCTAATCGCCCATGAACTATCACGTCTCAACAGCGACATTGCTGCTCTCAGTGAAGTTCATCTCCACGAGGAAGGCAGCCTTAGAGAACGCAGTGCCAGTTACACACTCTTCTGGTCAGGTAAACCAAGAACCGAAAAACATCTCCCAGGAGTTGGCTTCATGATCAAAAACTCCATCGTTCCTAAATTCGAAAATCTGCCGACAGGTCATTCTGACCGCATTATCTCCCTACGCCTTCCACCACACGACAAGCAACATGTTGTCCTCTATAGCATATATGCCCCAACTCTCCAAGCTGACCCTGCTGGAAAAGATAAATTTTACACTGACTTGCGCCACCTTACCCAAAAGGTTCCTGCAGAGGACAAGATCATTATCCTTGGTGATTTCAATGCCAGAGTAGGAAAGAACTTTGAAGCCTGTTAAGTAGTATTAGGCAAGCATGGTGTTGGAAACTGCAATGATAATGGTCGACTTCTGCTAGAATTCTGTACGGAGCAATGGTTCACCATCACTAATAGTATCTTTCAACAGAAAAATAGTCTGAAGATAACCTGGATGCATCCTAGATCCAAGCATTGGCACCCCATTGATTATGTCTTGGTGCAATGGAGAGTTGTTCACAATGTCCATCACACCCGTGTGATGCCTAGTGCAGAACGTCAAACAGACCATCGACTTGTGCACTGCAAACTTAACTTCAATCTTAAATTCAAACCTAAAAGGGTCAGTATCCCAAGGAGAAGACTCCAAATTAACAATCTCCAATCAGCCACAGTGAGAGACAGATTGCAGGCAAATCTTCAAACGGCTCGAAAACCATTCCAAAGATTCTAGAGATTTCTCTCCTGGAACAATTTGGCAGCATATGAAAAACAGCATCCTGCAGTCCTCTGAAGAATCCTTAGGGTTCTCCTTCAAGAAGAACAAGGACTGGTTTGATGAAAACAATCAAGAGATCCAAGTATTTTTGAGTAAGAAGAGAACTGCTCATCAAGCACACCTTGCACTGCCATCCTGTCACGCAAGAAAAGCAGCCTTTCATCTTGCATGCAGCAAGCTCCAACAGAAACTCCGTGACATCCAGAACAAGTGGTGGATCTATCTAGCAAAAAAAAATTAATTATGCGCAGATATGGGTGATTACAGAGGATTCTATGAGGCCTTGAAAACAGCATACGGGCCTACATACCAAACCCAAAGTCCTCTACTCTGCGCAGATGGTCAAACGCTTCTAACAGATAAAACCTCCATTCTGAATCGATGGTCTGAACACTTTCAGACTCTCTTCAGTACTAACCGTGTAGTTCAAGACTCAGCAATTCAGTCCATCTTACAGCAACCGGTGAAGAATGAATTAGATATTGCCCCCACTTTGGGAGAAACTCTTAAGACCATTCAGCAGGTGAAAACCCACAAGGCAGCTGGGGTTGATGGAATTCCACCAGAAATCTGGAAACATGGGGGCCAAACAGTCCATGCTAAATTTCATGAGTTTGTGGTGCGCTGTTGGGAGCTCGGTGAACTACCATCAGACCTTCAAGATGCAGTCAAAATCACTTTGTATACATTCATGGCGAGGCTTCGCGAACGAAGATTTGGGAAGGCTCTATCCACATTTGCTACAGACTTTGTATAAGAAGAAAGGAGTTAAATCAGACTGTTCAAATTACCGAGGTATTACTCCATTGCTGGCAAAATCCTGGCAAGAATACTTCTGAACAGATTAATACCCACTATAGCAGAAGAAATTCTACCTGAAAGTCAGTGTGGTTTCAGAGCCAACAGGAGTACCACAGACATGGTGTTTGTTCTCAGACAACTACAAGAGAAGTGCAGGGAACAGAACAAAGGTCTCTATGTAACCTTTGTCGACCTCATCAAGGCTTTCAATACTGTGAGCAGAAAAGGTCTGTGGCAGATTTTGGAACGTTTAGGATGTCCCCCCAAGTTCCTTAAAATGATCATCTCACTCCATGAGGATCAGCACGGCCAAGTCAGATATGGCGATGCACTTTCTGAGCCCTTTCTAATAAAGAATGGTGTGAAACAAGGCTGCGTTCTCACACCAACTCTATTCACAATGTTTTTGAGCATGATGCTCCAAAGGGCCGCAGCAGACCTCGATGATCAGGACAGTATCTTCATTTGCTATTGTACTGATGGAAACCTTTTCAACCTAAGGCCCACACTAAGACCTTAAATCATCTTGTCCGGGAGCTGCTTTATGCTGATGCCGCCGCCCTTGTCGCTCACACAGAAGCAGCTCTGCAGCGTTTAACATCCTGCTTTGCAGACGCTGCTGAGCTCTTTGGGCTGGAAGTCAGCTTAAAGAAGACAGAAATTCTCTATCAACCTGCACTTCAGGAAGTCTTCCATCATCCCCATATCACCATTGGCCAATCAGAGCTTGCTATAGGTTATAAATTCCATAGGGGAATTTTTCTTCCCCTACTCCACTCAAAAAAAAACCAGAGTGGGGGGAACGGAGTCAATTAGCTTTACAAAAGATCTGGCCGAATTCCTAGCTAATGGCCCATCAGAGAGGCTGGGGGGAGAGGAGAGAGAAGTTTTGGGAGGGGGGCAGACTGCAGAGTTTGCTCTCGGGGACGGAGACGGGGATCTGCGTGCAGGCATTTGGAGAGAAGGTCTGGAAGTCTTTCTTTCTGGCTTTTCATCCTGGTGAGGCCAGACCACCGGACTCAGTTGGCTCGCACACTGCCTCGTGACTGCAGCCAGGACCTACTGGGTTTTCATGGGAGAGGTCTGTGCTTGCTGGGAGAGAAGGGAAGAGCCTCAGAACACCATCATCTGGGAACAACAAGAACTGCAGGCCCTACACCTTCAGCGATCCAACAGCGCCTCCTGCAGGCCACGATTAGGACTGCGCTAAAGGGCAGAGAAGTATTCATTCAGACCTTCTTTTTTCTGGGACTACTGTCTATTTTTTTTGTGTTCTGTTACTGTTTTTGCCAACATACATATATCTTTTAATAAAGCGTTGTTATTTCTTCTGTTTTTTTTTCCACACTTCCTCGATTAAAGCCCCTTAATTTTGAATTTACAATTGCTGAGAGAGAGGAGTTTAGTCTATCTCATAACTCATCCTCTTTAGCAAACATTCCAGTCTCCTCTGACTGTGACAGAGCTCAAATCAGTCCAGCAGTTTAATTACCTAGGTAGCCTCGTCTCCTCAGATGGTAAGATTGATGGGGAGATAGACAACAGGTTAGCAAAGGCATATAGCGCTTTCAGAAAACTCTATAAAAGAGTTTGGCGTAATAAACACCTGAGGAAAAGTACCAAGATCAGTGTTTACAAAACCATAGTGCTGTCTACTCTTTTATATGGTTCCGAATCATGGGTCATCTACCGCCACCACCTGCGACTCCTAGAACGCTTCCATCAACGCTGTCTCTGTACAATCCTAAACATCCACTGGTCAGATTATGTGACCAATACATCTGTTCTAAAACAAGCAGCAGTCACAAGTATTGAGGCCATGTTGCTGAGAACACAGCTGCGTTAGGCAGGGCACGTCTCCAGGATAAAGGACCACCGCCTCCCTAAGATCTTGCTTTATGGTGAACTTGCCACCGGCTGCCACAAGAGGAGCCCCAAAGAGGAGATACAAGGACTCCCTGAAACAACATCTCAGCCTTGGCCATATTGATTAACATAACTGGTCTACTCTGGCCTCCAATCAGGAGACGTGGAGACACACCATCTATAACGCTGCTGCTTCCTTTGAGAACGCACGCAGGATCACTCTGAAGGAGAAAAGACAACGCAGAAAGAATCGTGTCTTGCTGAATACACCACCTAAGGAGTCTTTCTGCTGTACCTTTTGCAATCGGACATGTCTTATCTCATATTGGCCTTATTAGCCACCAGCGTGCTTGTAACAAATGTGGATAGAGCCTTTCCCAAATCTTAGTTAACAAAGTCTAGCCATGATTAATATGCCACAGGAAATATAGCAGTAAAAACTGAAGTGTGGGGTGTGGATGTGTGTCTTGTGGTGGAAGGGGGGGATTGTCTGTTGCAAATGAGCTTGTTCACTTCATGGAAGCATGAATGGCAACCAACCAGATCAGGCAGGCATTTTATTCCTTGATAATAAAATGTGTTTATTTCTCCCTTTACAGTAACATGGAACATTTTTTGGAATGATGCCTCTTCCTTTTTTTTGACAAGAAACTCTCAGTGGTCATGTAAAGTCCAGTAAAGCCTTAGACTTTGTAGTAACTTTGCAAGGTCTCAGGACTGAGGCAAGCTTGCCTGGCATTATGGGGGGAGGGGCCTTCTTGGCCTGCCTGATGCTTTGGTTTAGTTAATCTAACTGTAACAACAATTCTTTCAATGATAGGTGACTGTTGCCTAATTTTTTTTACTTTTGTTTACCTTTACACAGTCACGGAATAGCCATAATTTTATACTTTATAGTATAAAAATATCTCAATGTCTTTCTTGTCATCAGGGGCTCAAAACACAGGATTTGAAGTGCAGCCTAACCAGTGATGAATACAGGGAGACAATCACTTCCCTGGTCCTGCTGGCCACACTGTTTCTCATACAGGCCAGGATGCTATTGGCCTTCTTGGCCACCTGGGCACACTGGTGGCTCATGTTCAGTGGCTGTCAACCAGCCAGGTCCTTTTCCACTGGGCAGCTTTCCAGCCACTCTTCCCCCAGCCTGTAGCTCTGCCTGGGGTTGTTGTGACCCGAGTGCAGGACCTGGTGCTTTGCCTTATTGAACCTCATACCATTGGCTTCAGCCTATTGATCCAACATGTTCAGATCCCTCTGCAGAGCCTTCCTGCCCTCCAGCAGAGCAATCCTCCTATCTGATTTGTGTCATCTCTGAACTTACTGAAGGTGCACTTGATCCCCTTGTTCAAATCATCAGTAAAGATATTAAATGGACCGGCCCCGGTACTGAGCCTCAGGGAACCCCACTAGTGAAATGAGAAATTGCTCTTTGTCTTGTTAAGCATTCCTATCTCATGAGGGATCACAGTGGGTTTAAGTATTCTAGCACAGACAGTGCCTACCTTGAAATGGGAAACCAGTTAGGGCTTTCCTATAGTAACAGTCTTCCTGTATTTATCTTCTTAAGGTAAATAGCAAGTGACAGCTTTGATGGAAAATTCATTATAATATGTACTTTAAAATGCTGTACAGGCTAAGCCAGTAACCTCAGAGAAGTATCTCCCTTGATTTAAAACAAAAACATTTATGGGGAACTCAGCAAAGACTGGATCTTCAAGCAAGTTCAGCAGCTCTAAGCACATGTCTGATGCCGGGGTATCACATGGTGTTTCTGAAGTTATGGGTACCCAATATCTTCGCTTTTGTTCTGGTATCAGAGGTGCTGGTCCCTGCAGCCTCCTGACTCCACAGTATCGTGCAGAGCTCTCTGTTGAGCAAAGACTCAGTGGTGCCACTGAACGGTAAACTTCCTACTAGGGTCATGCCTTCATTTCTTTATGAGCCACATATGCTCTTCTCTCAACACCCATGAGTACAGGGTGCCTTCTGGTAAACCAAAAAATCACACTGAGAGGGAGACTATCCTGAAAACCAGCTTGGCAATGATGCTAGCATGCCAGAACTCTCTTGCAGTGATGACAGCTGGTTTTTGTGGTGGAAGACACTAGGTGCATCAAAGCATCTGGTGACTGCAGGCCTCTCCTGATGGTAGTACACGTCTGATGATTGATTACCTGCAATATGTACAGGAGGAATTTCATCTCCTTCAGACCTTGATCTGTCTGGGACTGCTAGATCACTAATGAAGCTTTGCCTTTGTCATTTCCACTTGTGAAACACAAAAGAAGTTTTGAAAAAGCGGTGACCTTGCCTGCCTGTAAATTAATGCAATAATTTTCACGCAGCAGGACATAATTTCCCAGTTTGTATGGGTGTGGCATTCTTGCCTGAAGTCTTGCATCTGTCAGTTCATCATTGACAGCACATCAATGGATAAAAGCATGACTGCTGACTTCAAGTAGTGGGAAGACCTCTGTGCATTTGTAATTCTTGTTGCAATGGGCTTGATTCTTTGAAAAGGATCTGCACTAATTAAGCTGCTCACTGCTGCAGAGCTCTTCATTCAGGTGTGTCACCATCAGGCACTGGGGAAAACCAGAACCACTGAGATCACTTACAGGTGTGGATTTGTTTGACTGATATGAGGATGTCCTCCCTCTTCATCCACTTTGTTCATGGTAGGGACCAAATACGCTACAAGCTTAAGACCCTTGCTTAGACATTGCTAAGTAACGTTAAATTAGGTGACACTTCTTTGATTGGAAAAATGGGGTTTGGTTTTATATGACACGTAAATATGGATGGAAGGGTCACATTTGCAGTATTACACCTGCAGTGTCAGCTGCAACTTATACTTGCTATTCATCTCTCAAGGAACCAGTCCTGATGTATTGTCAACTTTGCAAGACACTGTGATGAAGTAATTTAACCTCTCTGTATCTTAGTTTTCCTCATTTACTTAAAAAAATGTCTTACATACCTTTCATACAATTATATGACTCTAATTAATGATTTGACAACAACTTGTATGTTTTCAAAGGAGCTGTTTTAAAAGAGCTCTCATATGCAAGCTTGGAACATTTTTAGTTGTTTCCTGAGAGTCTGAAGAGTGGTAAATGTATTTGCATCTTAGATAGATGAACAAATGTGGCCAGGTGAATAATGCTGCCAGGTAAAACTTCCAAGAATATTTCAGTATCTATTGTCTGTTGAAAAGCATTCCTTTGGGAAGTCTTAAATAATATCTAATTTCTTTTCTAATTATGTTTTATTATGTTTTGTTACTTTTCCTTCATTTTAAAACTTGCTGGTTTTTTCACTGTTCTGCAGCTACCATCCCACTGCCCCAGCACCTATCAGGTGGCATATATTGCCAGTGTTCCAAAGACTGGTTTTGAAATTTTCAAAACTGGCACATATTGATTTTCTGACTTAATATGTGTTACATCCAAGTCTGGGAGCTTTATGCTAGTCTTCACCTTGAAAAGGAGAAGTTGCTTCCAGAACTTAAAATTAGTGATTTTTTCAATGTGAATTGTCTCAACTAGATTACATTTGTTACATGTAAACAGGAGTACCAGCAGTACCTGTACAAAAGGATATTAACAGCTCACTTTCACAAATTTGAAAAAAAATTTAAATGAGATCATTTAGAAAAAGAACCTTGTTATTTCTTATAAAACATTTCACTAGCTGCCCAACAAACTGACAGTCTAAAGTGCTATTAGGGTCTACGGATTTGGTTTAGGAGTTTAAAAATATTATTATTGTTCTTGTTGTTTCTTAAGCATTAGGCATAGAGTTGAAAATAATTTTTTTCCAAAATATATAAAAATTATTAGAGAAATAGAAAATAGCACTGAATGTAAGTTAAAAGGGAAGCAAAAGTTTGTGAAGAGGAAGCTGTTTATGGAAAAATGTACTGACAAACAAAAAAAGCTTGCAATAATCCATTGCTAGTTGGTACAGTTACTATATATAGTGCAGAAAACATGATAATTCAATAAATACCTTTGTTACAGACTTGATAGAAGCCTCTACTTCTGTCATGTAATAGTGAACACTTCTCAGTTCCAGTGATGATGAAAGATGATGTTACAGAACATCTCTGAAAATCAGATTGTTTAATCACCTATTGAAGGAGTCTACACCAGCAATTTTAACTCATTTAAACAAAATGGCTTAACATTCCTGTGAGTCATGAACACCAACTTTTTTCCCCTACCATGTGCCATAACCATTCCAAGAGACTTAAGCAAACAGTGGGTCAGAGCACGAAGGAGTTACTCAGCCTGCTGTTTTGGACATTGATACTACATAAATAGTGGAAAATCAGCATAGGCCCTAAATAAAGAGATGATATTTCTGTTAGCAATCAGCATGAGTTAAGAAAAAAGGTCTGAGGAAAGGTCTGGTGTATTTGTGATATTTTAAAATTCTGTTTGATAAAAACAGCTTGTTAATTCAATAAACTAAGAAATCTCTGATGCATTTTATTTTGTGTTAGCATGCCATTCAGTTTAAAGCCTAGAATGGTACCAACCCAATATAGCACTCTGATAATGGATAAGGGACAGGTTTCAAGAACATAGTAGTGAATATCTCCTTTTCTCAGGCCACAGATATTTGACCCAGCCTTAGTGCTGTTTAACATTTTCCTGCGCAATGAACATACCTGTTCATGTCACATAGCTGCTCATTCCACAAGAACAGGGGGAAAAGCAGATATAAAGATTGGTTATTTAGTATAGCTAGGATCTAAGAAAGCAATATACATTTCCATGGCTCTTTCATTAAAGATAATCTTATAACTGAAGGGCTCTCTAATGGAAAAAACCCACGGTAGCTTTTGGTCCTCATGAGCAAAGAGGGTTTTTCTGTGTTCAACACCTGCAAAGCTGGCACTGAACCTGCTATAATATTGCCTACCACTGGTCCCATGGTCCAAGAAGGAGCTGAGATATGAAGAGAGTTCAGGAAGAGGCCCCAGGTTATGCTGGAACCTGAGTGTGAGCTGCAGTGTGGAGTGACATGCAGACTACTCTGTAGGACCATTTTCTCTATTCACTAAACTCCTAATAAGACTAAGAGATGGGGAATTGAAGTTAGACAAATTCTGACTAAAATGAAGACAGTTTTTCAAAGTAATAGTCACTGAAGCAACAGGGGTCATGATTCATACCTGGGGGAAATTATTTCAGTCTAAATTTCTTCTTTATTTTTTTGTTCTCTTTTCTAAAAAATACACTCTAGTTCAAGAACATGCATTGCACAGGACCAGGCATTCCTTAAGGGAAGTTTGTTGTCTTTTGTTATGCTGAGTCCATTCTGACATTAAACGCTATTGATCTATTCATAAGGGGCTAAAGTCAATATTTAGGCATACAATAACACATCTGACTTTTCAAAATTCTTCATTTGATTTCATTAACCTTAACTTCTGGTTGTTACTCTACTTCTCATTGATTACCTGTAAATATAAAAGAATGAGGATGCATTAGTGATTTTGACTACTGAATTATTATCTGTGTCATTATCACAGGGAGGTAGAATTTCATGGTGTACATGTTTTTGTATATATTGATATCATATATTTTCAGTTTCATGAAACAAGAAGATGACACTGGTGGAGGATCTTTCCTTTTTTTAGGTGAGTAAAGGTAGGTACTTGGTTAAGTACTATATTTCTTGAGAACAGATATAATGAGCCTCTTGCCAAAAACTTGTAAAAGTCTTCCCTTCAGATGCAGAATAATTCCCCATGGGCTGAGAACAAGAGATCTCTCAGTCATCATACAACCTCTGATATCACTAGGGATGCTTCATTGCCAGTGAGCTGGAATACCCACTAAAAAGCAAAACCAGGGCTTTCCTTTTCAACATGGTTTATCTCCATACTATATAATATACAAATTGAAAGATATTGTCAGTTAGGTCAGATACTAGAAGCCCATGTATGACACTGTCATCAGCATAAAGCACTCAGATTAGGAAGAAGCACCACAGGATTTTTCTTTCAAGCAGTCAAGATAGCCAGTTGGGGTTTGCCTTGATCTTTGAACTTGTCTTTGTGCAGTTTAGGTTTTGGGGTACATCTGAAGCATTTGAAGGCAGCTGTGCTTCATCAAGGCTGGATTCAGGAAACTTTTACAGTTTGCGTAGCTAGAGGAAATTGTCATCTGACATTACAGAATCACAGAATCATAGGATGCATAAGGTTGGAAGGGATCACGTTGGGTCATTAGGTCCAACCTCCCTGCTTAATCAGGGTCATCCTAGAGCACATTGCACAGGATCACGTCCAGATGGTTCTTGAATATCTCCAGGGAGGGAGACTCCACTTTCTGGATCCCTTTCCCCCCATGGCGTGGGGTTGCCCATTTCTAGTTCCATTTCCATCTGAGGAACCATTCCGACGTCTTGAAGGATAGGGAAAGGGAACTCCAGCATCAGGGGTTTCTTCAGGCCCTGAGCCTGGAGGGGTGAGGTGCCCTCCCCTCATTCCACCCACGTGGTCTCATGGCAGGCACAGAGACAGCACACCGGCATGGAGAGGAGGCAAGAGAGGGTTTATTGTTGGGGATGTTACATTTATAGGGTTTAGGAGGATTTACAGAGTAACCAATTAGAAGTCTCAAGGGGCTTACAGGAACACCCAATCACAGGAAGGGGTTTAGAAGGTCCAATGAGAACACCTTAGGACATCTTCTCAGGACATTCCTGAGATAACACTACCGTGGGGGGTCTTTGGAAGAAGAAGCATGTGTTTGCAAAGAGACCACAAAAAGCCATTTTGAAACATATTTAAACAACAGTTTTCTCATATAATGCAGGTTTAGTGCCACATCCACTACCTCTCTTGGCAGTCTGTTCCAGTGCACAGTCACCTGCACAGTAAAGAAGTTCTTCCTCATGTTCAGGTGGAACTTCCTGTGCACCAATTTCTGCCTGCTGCCTCTAGTCCTATTGCTCAGCACCACCGAGAAGAGCCTGGCTCCATCCTCTTGATACCCTCCTTTATATACATTCATGGGGTCCCCTCTCAGTTGGCTCTTCTCGAGGCTAAACAGGCCCAACTCTCTCAGCCTTTCCTGAGAGATGTTCCAGTACCTTGATCATCTTTGTTGCTCTCCACTGGACCTGCTCCAGGAGCTCCATGTCTCTCTAGTACTGAGAAGTCCAGAACTGGACACAGCACTCCAGATGTGGTCTCACTAGGGCTGAGTAGAGGGGCAGGATCCTCCCTTGACCTGCTGGCAATGCTCTTCCTAAGGCACTGCAGGATCCCATTGGTCTTCTTGGCCACCAGGGCACACTGCTGGCTTATGGACAGATTGTTGTCCACCAGGACCCCCAGGTCCTTCTCTGCAGAGCTGCTTCCCAGCAGGTCAGCCCCCAGACTGTGTTGGTGCCTGGGGTTATTCTATCCCAGGTGCAGGACCCTGCACTTGCCTTTGTTGAATTTCAGATTGTTCCTCTCTGCCCATCTCTCCAACCTGTCGAGGTCCTTCTGAAGGGCAGCACAGCCCTCTGGGGTATCGGCCTCTCCCCCCAGCTTTGTGTCATCACTGAACTTGCTGAGGAGGCATCTGCCCCTTCATCCAAGTCACTGATGGAGAAGTTAAACAATACTGGGACCAATACTGAACCTTTTGGGACACCACTAGTGATAAGCCTCCAACTAGACCCTGTATCACTGATTGCAACCCTCTGGGATCTGCTGTTCAGCCAGTTCTCATTAACATTTACCAACAGTGACTTAAAATGTTATAAGATACATGTCATATATATATATATATTTATATATATAGCCTCAAAGTAGTCTACATGAAGAGTAACTTCCTATCTGAATCTTAACATTTGAAGATGAACAGTAAAAATTATTTCTTCACATAACTCTACTGAAGACCAAGAAAGCACAACCACAGAGCAATTAAACCTTAGCACTATTTGGCATTATTTAGAAGTGGATATAAGGAGACTCTTCTACTCAACTGAACACAGTCTGAGTCACTTCAGAAGGAAACAAGGAGCTAATGGTTTTTCTGAACTGGAACTTTGCCACAGCCCTCTGTTGAACTGGAGCATGTGTTAAGTGAGATTTTCCACAAATACTACAAGTAGGTAAATTGAAAGCAGTTTTGGCACAGTTGTTTGCTATACGTAGGAATTAGGTTGTTAAAGGCAGTGGACAGAATGTTCAGCCTCTGAAGATGCTGTGCTTCATAAGAAAACTCAATCAGAATAAATCTCCTCTTTTAGGGAGACTGAAGGGAAGCCTTCTGTGCCGAGGAGGAACGGGCATTAGCTCCAAGTGACAATTTCATCGACAAGGCCACATTCCTCCAATTTAATAAGACTGTCTGAAGCTTTTTGCAGAGAACCCAGGGGTGGTCAAGCTGAAAAAAACCCCAACCACCACCACAACAAAAAGCAAGCAAACAAATAAATAAAAACAAGCACAAATCTGGAAAAGAAATCAATATCTATTAAAAATAAAATGAGTAGCAGCAGAAACAACAGTGGGGAAAATTCAATTTAAGTAAGAGAAAGAATGAGCCAATGACCTTTTCTATGAACTCTAGTATTCAAGTTTTCTATAAACACCATAAAACTCATGCAAATATGTTGTGCCAAAAGCATCTGAGACAAAGAATAAATAAATAAAAACCATATGGAGATCCTTTTGGTCACTGTGCCAGAACTAACCTTTGAAACAGGCTATAGTTCTAAATATGGGTAAGGGGATGTGAGGGAGTGGGTGGGAAGGGGGCCGGGAAGAGAGAGAAAGAATAAAAGACCTTTTGTTTTCTTCACTGAGGGAGAAGGCTCATTGCTCCAGGCAGTCTTCATGAGTTTACTGTTCCAGGACACTTTGTCATTGTGGTGGCGTTGTTGCGTTCCTTCTTTTTGTCATATTCTATTGCAGTCTGGGACTTGACAGCAGCAAAGGATTTTTCTGAAATAGATTCAACTGGTTAGCATTGCATCCACCCACCCACATGCAAAAAGTCCCAAAATGTCATCAGTCACAGATAATTTTCTGAAAAACATAAACTCCTTGACTCTCTCAGGAACCATGACAAAAAACACAGCCTTAGCAATGATTTAGTAAATAAAATTCCGTTTTTTTAACGTGACCGTTTTTTTCTTTTTGTTCTTCCCAGTCTGAAAACACAAAAACATTTGAATTCTTTCGTGTCTGTAAAGGAGTGGAAGTCAAGTCTTTACCACAGTTTTGTATACATGTGTCACATCTAGGCATCCCTCTCCTTTTGACAGAACTAGGTAAGTAAATGTAACCCACCATTTAGGCATCCCTCTCCTTTTGACAGAATAGGTAACTAAATGTAACTCACCACTTCCTATTAGAACGTGCTGTCAGAAACTTTGTATATGACAGAAAGATGGATATGACTTTTCTGTTGTCACAATTGGGTTTTGACTGATCTGCCCAACACTATGGTGCAGCCCTTGAAGTAGAGCATTGCAACCCCATGTGTTTCCAGTGACACTGATATTTGTGCTTCAATATTAGTGGGCTTCATGAGAGAGTGGCAGTCCATTCCAGTATACCCAGTTGCTGATTACATTATGAGTATGACAAGAAACCTAACTCCACACATAACATGATAAATGTAACAAGAAACTCTTGCCCAGCTGTATGTTCAGGGATGGGGGAGAAACTGTTCCCTGTTTCTTGGCCAGAGTGAGCACTTGAGGCAATAAAATAAAAAAAGCAAACCTCACCTCATGGTTCAATGGAAGTCCTAAGTCAGGTAACTACAATCACTGAAGAGTGTAGGTTATAAACATACACACGCACACACATATATGTTTATATATATTAGTAGGGGAAATTTATTCTGTGTTCTCCTGCTGAGTATTAACATATGAAAGAGAAAACCTTCCTGTTGTGACTGATGTATTTGTGTGGGCTAGCACCAGCTGAATAAAGATGTGAGAGGTGTGTGGAGAAGAGTGAGTGGGACTGAAGAGAGAACTGACGAGGGAGCATCTGGGGACCTTCAGACAAGCCAACGATTTCAAGGGATATAACTTCACAGTATGTATTCAAATTAAATCAAGAGAACCAGTTGACTGAAGAGGGAAGCTTTAATACTCGTAAAATACAATGAACTCATTTAAAGTGTCAGGGGATATGTAAGTGGACTGACTCCAAACCAAACAACAGTTTGTCTCCTTGTTTGGCAATTATTAACTTCTACTATTATTAACTTTTGCTAAATCTCAGGGTGAGCAAAGCCTACATCCATCTCCTTAGAAGTGTTTATTGAAATTAGTTCTGGAAGAAAACTAATATTCCAATGCTCTGCTAAATACTTAATAACGAAAATATGTTTAGGCATAAAAATTAAGCAACTGTCAATTAAGGGACAGATCCAAAGGAGCAGGTAGAGTCTTAAAGTTCTCCTTCATTTTCCCTAGGTCAAATTTTGGCCTCTCTGAATTCAGTGGATGATCTTATTCTGTGAATTCAAGTTAATCTATAACATATTGAAGAACAGGTTGCATTATATGGAATTTGGGTCAGGTATTTGCTAAAGATAAATATTGTTCAGCTTTGCAGAAAAGGCCCTGGGGATCCTCATGGATGACAAGCTGAACATAAAACAACAACATGCCTTTACTGCAAAGAAGGTTAATATCGTTCTGGGCTGTGCTAAGCAAATTGCTGCCAGCAGGTCAAGGGGGATGATCTTTTCCCTCTCCTCAGTGCTGGTAAGACCACACCTGGAGTTTTGTGACCAGTTCTGAACTCTCTAGTACAAGAGAAACTTGGACGTACTGGATAGTATCCAGCGAAGGGCCACAAATGTGTTTAAGGGAGCATCTCTCCTGCAAGGAAAGGTTGAGAGAGCTGGCACTGTTCAGCCTAAAGAAGAGCAGGCTCAGGAGGATCTTATCCTTGTGTAGAGATGCTTGATGGGAAGGTACAAAGAAGGTGCAGACAGGCAGTTTTCAGTTGTGTCCAGTGGCAGGACCAGAGGCAGTGGGTGCAACCTGAAACACAGGAGGCTCTGTCTTAACATCAAGAAACAATTTTTCACTGTGAGTGTGACTGATCCCTGGTACAAGCTGTCCAGAGATGTTGCAGTGTCTCCATCCTTGGGATATTCAAAAGCCCTCTGGGTATGGTCTTGGGTTACTGGCTCTGGGTGGTAGGTAGACTGCACCAGTTGACCTCTAGACACCCGTGTGAGATTCCTGGATGGCTATTTCTTGCACAGTAGAAAATCTAGTTCAACTGCCTTCAAATAATTTACTATCTTCATAAGAAATATCAGCTGCACTGGGAATGATATTCTGTCTTTGTGATGGACTTCTGATCATAAGGTATTTATTTTGCATTCTACAATATGGTTTAATTCCTACAGTTTATAAAGGGTTAATAAATGCTTACTAGAGGTATAAGCCTTGCAGTAACAAGTGATATCGAAGCTTATAAGCATGTCAAGATGAGGTGTAATACACGGTTTTTAGTAATGGTTGGCAACCTATTGACTGACTGGATTTTAAAACTATTGATTAATTATTACAACATCTATTAATCATTTATTGTTATTAACCATTTAGTAACTTTCCATTTGCTGTTTTTAAAGGGAAACTTGATATAAAATTATACCTCCAATGGAAATAAAGAAACCAAAGTAAATGCAGAATATTGGAGTCTCGCTTTTGTACGAAAAGGTTGAGTTTTGGTTATAGGTTTCTCGTGTGTCTCAATCTTTCTATACAAAGATGTGTAGGCCTGATTAATTTTGACTCACACAAATATTTATTATGTGTACAAACGCATTTCATTCTTTCAATTTATAAAACTTAGATTGTCCCCAGAAGTTTTTCAAGAATTCAGTTTTTAAGGGAATTCAGAAATTCTCCCCAGGAAGAAAAACTTGGGCAAAAGTCTGGGGTGTGATCCTTTCCTTTAAATGCTGAGAGAGATATTTCTTGAATCTAAGGAAAAAAAATTAGCTTTGCTATTTAATCAAATATGTTTGATTAGTATTCCAAGAAGGGTTGTTTATAAGCACACCATGAGTACAACCTGACACTGGGCCTGGATTAATGGGAAGCTTCTGTATAGTCCTTTTGTTAACTTCATAAAAACATTTGTTAAGAAGGACATCTAGTAGGTCATCTGTTTCAGCATCCACAGTGTAGTTATTTGTGTTGAATTCCTATCAGGTTGAAGGGTAGAAGGGTGGAAGGACAAAAGGCATAGTTTTGAGGTCAAACTGCTTGCCCAGGACATCTCTTGCCCCTCTCCCCCCGCCAAGCTCTGCTGTCACCAGCACAAAGGATTTCCTGCAATCATGTTCTCCAGCCTGAAGCAAACTCTCTGTTGAGAGAGTTTTGGGTGACATTGATTCAGTCTCAGAAGTAGAGACACAGATCAGTAGTGGTTTGCTTTCCATTTGATGCTACCTGGGTTTCAATAGTACAAAGCAAAAATCTTTTAACTGACTCTCATTCCACATTAAAATAAGCAGAATCATAGAAATATATTCAGCTGGCCAGGCTAAGGCCTGGATGAATATTTGAAGAAGGAGAAAGTCTTTCTGCCATTGTCTCCCTATGGTGGGAGTTTAACTCTGTGAGGTCATCATCCTGGCTGCTCTGCTCTACGCTGGGATGCAGGAAAAGATAAAAGGTCTATTCTGCCCTGAATGTCTCTAGCTGGCTCTCTTCTAGGGCTTGATTCTTGGGCCTTGTAGGAAGAAGACCTTTTCCATGTGGACTGTTGGTACTGGTATATGTGGGAAGATTTCTTTCCATTGCTGAGCCACTCACCAGCTCCTACTGCTCACAGAGGTGGCTTTATGTCTTTCTCTGCCAACAGGCTGCTAGAAACCTTGCCAGAGTTTATAGGTATATGGGATATTTATTTCCTACCTCTTGGCACTCACCTGGAAGATGAGAGTGCACTCCACAGCCTATGAACCACTCTGCCACTGCAGACTCAAACAAACAGCCCTACATCATGTTTCCTTTGACACTAAATACTTCAGTATATAAGCATGTTGCTCAACAGTCATGGTGTAGCTGATAGAAATCCCTCACTGTTTTTCACTGTCCTAGTGTAGCCGCCATAAGCATAAAACTAAGCTTTGCCCTGCTTTTCCACAACACTATCATAACTTTATAAGTGTCTTATTTCAATGGTTGGTATAAAGCGTCCTTCTAAGCCAAGGAAATTCCTGTATACCAAATCAGAAGATCTGACTGAATTGGCTACTTCTTGTAACAGCAGCAAAAGCAGCAACTGTAGCACTGATAGACAGAAATCCCACCACAACCACCACCATTTGTAGCGGTTTAACCCCAGATGACAACCAAGCCCCAGCCAGCCACCTGCTTGCTTCCCTCACCCTGGTGGGATGGGGTCAAGAATTGAAAGAATAAAAGTGACTAAAGTTAGGAGTTGAGAAAAAGACAATTTGATAGGTAAAGCAAAAGCAAAGCAAAACAAGGGAGTTACAGACTGCTTTCCACAGGCAGGCAGACATTCAGCCATTTCAGGAAAGGAGGGCTCCAGCATCCGTAACAGTGACTTGGGAAGACAACAGTCATCACTCCGAATGTCCCCTGCTTCCTTCTTCTGCCTCCAGGTCTATATGCTCAGCATGATGCCGTATGGTATAGAATATCCCTTTGTTCAATAGGGATTACCTGTCCCAGTTATGTCTCTCAACTCCTTGTGCACCCCAGCCCACTCACTGGCGAGGTGGCCTGAGGAGCAAACAAGGCCTTGGCACCCTGTGTGCACCAAGTGCTGCTTAACAGTAACTAAAACACCCTTGTGCTATCAACACTGTTTCCAGCACAAATGCCAAACACAACCGCATACAAGCTGCTGGGAAAAAAGTTAACTCTACCCTAGCCAAAACCAGCACACCATTTTAGTTTCAGATCCCCGACTTAGAAAAATGCCTGGAGTCTTTCACTTTCCTTTTTACTCTAATTTCCAGTCACTTAAGACCCCAACTCCACCATTCTGCTAAGTCAAAAAGGAAGATTAATGTTGCTTTAATTAAAAGTGCTTCCAACATCATGCTGGTTGAAGAGAATATCCATGTGACACATAGCTTTAATGCACGATACTCTTAATCCAATACTAGTCTTTGCTCTAGCACAAAGGAATAACTCCTGGTCAATTTTGCCATGGTGGACCTATCCCTCTGTAAAGCTCAATTCACCAAGCAATCCTGAGATGTGGAATGCTCTTAGTACACTTTATTCAATCTAAACTTTCCAGGATTCGTCCTCCAACTTGTGGGAGAATACAGACAGTTAAGTAACTTGATGAAAAATGGTGGCAAAGAGAGGTGGCTTCCTGAGAAGGATGACAGTTTAACAGAAAAACTAAACCCTACTGCTTCCACTCTCTTACTAAGATTATGGTTCAGTTGCTTTGGCCTTAGCAGCAGTCTACATGGAGCTCCCCGTCAGTTGCCACGTCACATCTCATTCACTTCTGCATTGTGTCATTGCTCTCACGGAGAGAACAGGCAACTCAGAGAATTTCCTTTGCTGTTACCTGGTATACCATTATTCACCTCTTATCATTTTAGCAAAGCAGTTACACTGCTGTCAGAGGTAATGGAGAGCATGCCACTAAGAAAATTGGCTGTAATTTATTTATCAATTTCTTCTACATACCACAAAAAGATACCATCTACTTTACAACTGGGTCTAAGGTATCTGAGAGCCCTTGAAGTTCATGGTTTTCCGGTATTCTAAATTCTACTTATGGCTTTTCCTGTATATGACACATAACACCACCCCTGTGGTCTTCAAGGCCAATTTCTTCCTTGCTTTCTTTAGTCACAAATCATTCTGAGGCATCCCTTAAGTGCATTTGTATTGTTAAGTGCACAGGCCTGATTTGGTGTTAATTCAATTTGAGTGCCCTTAATATCTTGCGGGAGTGAGGCAATGCATGCAAGCTGTACCTTGTAAAAACAGGTTCCAGGTCTGCCTGAGAGCAAAGCACCTTTCCCACAGCAATTTACCAAAGTTGCTGATAAAATTTTCATAAGGAAACCTTTTTAGTCTGACCCTATTGTGTTGTTCTACCATTAAGAGTTGGGGAACTGAGACTGTATTCTGGTGACAGTTTATCACAATCTCCATTATTTTAGTGTACAGACAGCCTACTGATGGGTCAGAGCCTGCATCCTGTCCTCTTATAGTGTGGAAATGGCTTTCAGGACTGGAGCTCAGAGGCCTGAGTATGCCAGTTGCAGCATGTGTGTGTCAATACAACTGAACTCTAAATAAACCAGTCACCTCTAACCCTCAAATGATGAGAGATGGGACATTTTAGTGCATTTGGGGCCAAGCAAAAAGAAGGAAAAGCAGAAATAGGAATAGTTAGCTCTAAGGAATATGTGAAAGGAACTATCACATTTTCATTAAATAAAAGATATTTGACTAATAATCAAGGATGAAAAGCCAATTTTAAAGTAATTAGGATAAGCAAATGATATCTTCTTATGTGAGGACTAATTTTGCTCTCAAATAAGTTATTGTAAATCCTAAACAACTCAACATTAACTCAAAAGGTTTATCTTATAATGGTGAACCAGTGTCTAATACCAAGAGAAGTGCTCTTCTGCCTGACAGATTTCCTCTCTACACTGCTTTCCCCCCACCATACTCTGGAGAGCAGGTAGCTGCATCAAGGGAGTCTGAGTGAAGGGTCCAGCTGCTGTGCACGTGATATTCTAGAATCTGTATGTTCTGTCATGCTGTATGAACACATTTTTTTCCAGCCCTTTTAGAAAGCATAACCAAAGTAATCTGGATGTCATCTGAAGAACTCAACACATCTTTTGAATTGCTATCTAGTATTTTGAAGCAAAACAGAGAAGAAAAAGTTAATTATGAAACAACCTAGGAAAAGAAGAGATGACGCAGAAAGAGAAACAGAGAAAGTGGGGCAGGGACAGAGAGATGGCAGAATGAGAGGGTGAAAGAAACTAAAGGAATGAGGAAGAGGAAGAAAGAAAGAGAAACAGAGACAGTTAAGAATGTCGAAGAAATGAAAAGAGAAAAAGAGAAGGAAGGAAGAAAGAAAAAGAAAGAAAGAAAGAGAAAGAAAGAGAAAGAAAAAGAAAGAAAGAAAGAAAAGATGGAAACAACCTTAGGGTTTTACAGTGAATTTAACTGAGGCTTGAAATGGAGGTCTGGGAGCTTAGCCAGTGTGGCATGGCTGTTCAGCACAGGTACCTAAATTCTGTGGCTGCATGGCTTGATTATAAGAAGCATTTTCTAGCACATAATGATAAATCTGTTGCACTGTAAGTTGCCTCTGGGAATCTTGCCCTCCCTACCAGCATGACTTACTCTCTGTTGCTGGTGGGCAAAAACCTTGATCCTGTGTCATATGGAAGTCAATTGGAGCACTGCTTGTGACATCAGTGAGTGGTGGATCACACCCCAGGTGTAAAACAATAGCTTTGCTATTGTTTTACACCTGGGGTGTAAAACAAATAGATGAATAAATCAGAGCTTGGTGTGTGTGGAATCAGGGCTGGTTGTGAATGTTTCTTGCAGGGGCATTTTACAGTCCAAATGTGACCAAGGCAATCTGATTAATTATTGGATAAGGCTTGAAGCTAGCACAGAGTTACAGATACAAGCTAGAGATCTGTGGTACAGAGGAATTTATAATACCTTTGACCATGAGCCTCTCGATCTTCAGGGATATTCAAAGAAGACAGAGATAAGGCAATTCTTTCTATGTGTTTTTAATGGGGAAGAAAAAGAGACAGCAAATGCTTACATCTGTTTCTCTCTCTGGCATTCAGTATTATACTCAAACATTGTGTTCTACTTCCAATTTCTTTTGGAGAAATATGAAAGGTCTCTGAAAAGATCCGAGCGCATTTAGTACTGTGCACATACCCTACACCAAGTTGCAAGTTTGTACTGTTTTAGGTGTTTGAAAACTGCCTTGTCACATATAAACAAGGCAGAAGTGGCAAAGGGCAGAATAAACATCACCACAGGCCCTATGTGTCTGTGGCCACTTTTGCTTCATCTCCCTGCACCAGTGAGGTCATTTGCAAAGCTTGTATGCAGGGTGCTGTGAAAATGCTGGGCCCCCTGAGGTAAGTGCTTTCAACCGTGATTCAGGTTCAGCTGTTTTGTACTAGTCTGGATCTATGCTGGCCTTCAACTGACTATTTCCTCGCAGTTTTTCCTGATTTCCACATAATGCTTTGTGAAAAATTTTTGAGGGTGGAGGGAATATAGTCTGACATAGCTTTCCTATTCAAAACACTGGGAAAATTATCCCTTTTTTAATTTTCTAGTTTTTTGTTTTTGGTTTTTGTTGGTTTTGTTTTGGGGGTTTGTTTGGTTTTTGTTTTGTTTTTGTTTTTTTTTTTTTTTTTTAAATTGTCATTAACACTGAGATGAGCACAAAGAGTCAGTGACTTCAGAAAGGAGCCCACCAGGATGTTCTGGATGATCTTCTGTGAGATACGTTTCTTTGAACTACAGTGAGCAGCTGTGGCTAGTAAGAGAGAGATCATGAATGTAAAGGGGCAGATGATGTGCCACAGTGGGGCCAGAAACACATGGTTCTTTAAGATGCATAGGTAAATTCCACAACAGCAGCTGCAGTAATTGCCCCACACAGTGTGAGTGGGTTAGGAGGTCCTTTCTGATGGATCAGAAGTAAGTCAAAAAAAGGCATAGAGGAAAAGTCATAATTTCTCTCTCTTGCTCTCATACTCTAAAGCAATTTTACTTATGGTTATAGTTACTGCAGTACGGGGTTTTTAAGAATTAATGGTTGAAGGTTATTTGCACTGAATTTCAGGGGTGGAAAGTCTGTGTTGGCAGGATTTGTGCTACCCTTCAGTAACACAGCGGGAAGTCTGTGTGAGAGATGGGACACAGCACTGTGCTGTGGAGTCTTCCAGCATTGCTCTGCTTCCATCTATGGATAAATAAAAATGCCTCTGTGTATGGTGTTTTGAGAGAGAAAACTCCAGTTCAATAAGGCAAATAGTCTTCGACTTCCTAATCTTGTGAGAAATGGAAATGCTCTTCTCTCTCCCTTCCTATTCATTAGTTTATGTACATCAACTCCTATCATGTTTACCCATGAAAAGAATTGTTTCAGTAGGACTGCTGTCTTTGTATCTTTCTCTATAAACACTTCAAGCCCCATTGTATAACTTACATGGAAGCAAATAAACTTTCAAATTAAACAGAAAACCTCAGGAGATTTTGCTGCCTGGACATAAATTGTGTAGTCAGGAGAAAAATAACCAAAATAAGAAGCTAAGGGCCCTGCCTCATGCTAACAGAGACAGGTGTTTCCCTTGACTATTTTGAAATAAGGTCTCAGCCAAGCCCTCTTCACATGGCTTCAAGTGGAAATGTCTCTTATTGCTCAAGATGCTAAAAAATCTGAGTAATTTACACACTTCTAAACCTACTCTGCACTTCCAACATTAATCATACATAATCCACAACAGTGTCACTTTCTTTGTGCACCACGTCGGAAGTATCTATGTATCATATATTCAAATTACATTGTGTGCTTGAGGGATCTCATGATCCCCAGAATACTTCTGTGGCAGCATGGTTTGCAAGCTCCACACACTACCTGCAAACATCTATTGTGTATGTGACTGAAAGCTTGAATCCCTGCCTGGGAATATCTGAAAACTCTGGAACTTGCCAGCAGGAAAATTTACAGCTAAACAATTATATTGTTGAAACTCTGACAAATCCACACCAGTTTATGACTTTGAAAATAGGGCTAGGTGTGAGCAACTGAATATATTATACACTGTAGTATGGCCTCCTGGGGTCTGCATTATAGAGTCTGTTTACTTTGACTGACACTTTTCATTTTTCTTTTCTTCCAGATGTTATTGCTGCAAATGATGTCTGCTCAATATGGATTTGCTCCTCAAAAAACTGTTTAGATATTTGGATAAACATCTTCTGAACAAGTTCTTTTATTATTATGTTGATGATTTTTGGAAGCAATCCAGCAATAATGCAACAGACAGCCAACGCAATGAGTAAAAACAAGCAGAACTGCATTATAGTGGTACATCAGACTACATGGAGGTGGGATTACCAGAAGTTCTCTCCAATGCAAAGTAGTTCTAAAAACTCCAAACCTGGACACAAAGGAGAGCAGATTGTTTTTCTACCCATCACTTTTCTGTAAACAGAACTTTAAATCCCCCCCAAATAAACTGATGACTTCTTGCCAAGGGTGAAATAAATCTCACTCAAGCACAGAAAGGCATTCATTTTACTTACACCCCCATAAGCAGGCAGAGACTTTATTGCAAAGTAAAACTACTCAGAAAAAGGAAGATTTGTTGTTAAAGCAAATGACAGTGTTTCCAGATAGAATCAGCGCCGGATCATGCAGAGTGGCAGCACATTTTTCTTCCTGCTATGTTGTTACCAGAAACTGGAAATTCACTGCAATTTTCCAGTTCCTTTAGAAATTCCAAGATCTCTGACACTGAATGCCAGAACAGATGGCAATAACTGGTGACCTTGTTGTACACAGGTACATGAGCCAGAAGAGTGGTGGGTTTTTTTCTAGTTCTACAAAAGAAAAAGTAGAAGAGAAAAATTTCTTTCCAAGATCATTCCCTGATTGACAAATAAATCATTCTTCATCTCACTCAGGAAGGACTGAAGAGCACCTTTTATATAAAGAGATGGCTGAGTAGTAGCAGTTTTGTCAATGTGGGCTTGAGTTATAAAACACAAAGTATACCTTTTAAGTATAATGTTATGAACAGAAAAAGTATATTTTGGTCTGATGCATGAATCTTTTATCTACCTTACTCCTGCCATTTGTATCTCCTGCCAACTGGGAATATCCCAAATGGTCTCTGCTTCTCTTTGTTGTTTTATAAATTCCTTTTGTACAGCAGCCAATACTAACATTTCTTTCTGAGTGCAAAAGTTGCTTATGGTTTTGATGTACCTGTGCTGTAGAGTACTTGCCAAGTACTTGGGGTGGACAATGTGCTTTCCGAATTCATTAAGAAGAAAATTTGACCTTGCTCACCTTGAGGAGGGAGAATTTCTACGTTGAGTTCTTGCAGGACATGACATATGCAGAAGAGCTGCTGAAGCAGAGGCCAAAAACCCCTCAAAATAAACTTCAATTTCTCTAGCGCCTTCACAACTACCAGTAATGGCCCTTGCTCTGAAGTTCACAGGGAAATATGAATGCTGAATAGGGGCATGGACTCCATCTAGAAACTGAAAAACCTGCCTTGGTTGTTTCAGAAGATACTTAGAGTGGATCTCAGAAAAGCTCAGTTCCACTTGCTTGCTGTGCTCTAGTGTAGCTCGTGGTCTGCTATGGAAAGCAAGGATGACATAGGCTCTCGTTCCCCATGTGGAGGCTTCCTCTGTCTGAATACCAGCAGTGTTCTCAGATCTGAGATGATGTAGCCATAGGGCTGAGGACACTGCTCTCTGAACTAAGAGGTTTTTTTGTCCTGCATTGTTACGCCCCTGTGGAGTTTTTCCCATTATTGGGGAATCCCAAGAAATCAAATGAAGGCAGCACTGATACAAATCCAGTGCATGTAAAAGCTCACATTTCTCTATTTCCCTGAATTTATGTTGTTTATTTATGTTTTGTGGTGTAAATGGGAATAGAGGTCTAGGCAATAGCTAGCATCTTGTAAATAAAATTGTGTAAATGTGTTATGCAGTCATCACATTTGCACATATATTAGAGATCATCAAAACCTAGAAGGAGAGAACAAGGGACAAGTCACTCTTTTCTTGCAGTGTCTTCAACATATTTACTGCTGCATGAGAATTTTCAAGGCTGGCCATGCATTCAGAGTTGTTCCTACCCGTGATCAGTTTGTGCTAAATCTGGCTGACATTTTGCTGAGGACTGAAAAGAAAAAGACACTAAGCAGTTCTCGTGGCAGAAGTGGCTTCCATTTTTGGCTTAAAGATTGACCAAATTAAAGCACAGGCTCTGCAGTAAAGAACTGTTTCAACTGAAAATATTCTACTGTCTTGACAAATGCTCTGCACTCTGACATTATAAGTACAACAGATAATTTACTTCATTCTGCAAAGAAGGGCAAAGTTTTAGGGTAACTGAGTAAACTTGTCTGCTGAAGAGAAGTATATAGTTTGCTGGATGACCATGACAGTAATTAGGGTTTCCCCTGAAATTTTCAGTTTGGGGAAAAATGAGGATACAGAGCTGAAAAAGGAGACAAGTAGCCCCAGTTATTCCCAACTTGCAACCACCTCAGATTCCGTACCATTTTTCCTTTTTGCAACTTCAAGCACTACAAAGATGGAAGATGGAAGTAGGGACTGTATCTAATTATCAATTATCTTGCCTCCACTTCCCAGAACCCATGGAAGTTCAAGCTCCCTGACTGAGTGGAATCAAAAGGGGCTCAGTCGTTACTGTCAGATGGTTTTGTATTTTGTGTATGTAATTTGTGGCAACAGCTAGCAGTAGACACGGTGTGGTGATTTGCTGAGTGTCTATGAATAGTGTCTTACCTTCAATGTAGTACTGGGCAAGAGGCTATGGAGAATCTACTAAGACCTAGACAGTATTTAAAACCTGCCATTCAATCCAGAAAGCTGCTTCTCACTTTGACATCCCATGTCAGCTCCTTAAATCAAACTCCTCGTACTCAGGAATGAAGTAAATAAATTATAAGCTTTATTGATTATGTCTACTGTGTGCATGTTCTTTAGCATTGACTAAGCCATTCAAACCATTGTCCCAGCATGGATCAGGCTTCCCCTAAAACCCGAAATGGCTACTCAAGAGGGAGCAGAAATGTTTTCTTTCGTTGATCCAAGATTCTGTCATGGAGGGTTTTGATCTCTACAACTTTACAGCATCCATATGGTCAGGAATGAATTAGTTGGCTCCTTTCAGTGGGATATGGGATCAGAGTCTTAGATTGGACAGAAGCCCACTGTGATATACTCATTTTTTTTAATGAGTATTAGTACGTTTCTCAAGATTTTTGGAACCATGCCCCCAGTTTGTCTCTTACTTGGTCTGTTATTCCATCTCTATGACTTTGTTGACTTCAACTAAATAACTGGTATAAACACATCTCAGACTTCTCTTCCAGCTAATGGAAATAGTGCTGGTTAGGGGTTATTTTGGGGGAAGGGATTGTTTTAGCTTCTGCTCTAAAACAAGGAGGAGTGGTAAATCACAGGCATCTTTCTTGGGATAGAGATAATAAATCACTCTTCCCAGGTGAAATCTTTTATTTATGCCTTAGGATTCCATTTCATTGAGGAAAGGTATGTTCTTTCAGCTTCAGCCAGGCTGCACTTTAGCAAGTGATTCAAATCAAGCTGACACTTATTAGTGAGCATGCTGAACACTTTGCTCTCAGGCACTTCACTGGGCAGCCACCATTCTCCATTCTTCACAGATGTTTGTTCTCTGTAGGTTTCATCTGAAAGCAAAATCACTGCCTGCTCCTCATGTCAGTGGGAGGTCAGCTGCAGAGAACAGTTTGATTTTAGACACAATGGATCACTTCCACCAGTAAAAAACAACAAAGAACAAAAAAAACCCCCAACAAATAGAAGGGGAGATAGAACAAAAGACTCGTAGATCAGCTTGAGCTCATTCTTCTGGTCTGAAAGTCACCAAGCAAGCCTCCTATTATCATTTATTACTTGTTGAGCTTGTCACCTCACTCAGTGTTGGACCATACACATTCAAGAGCAGTGGCTCCAAAGACAGTGTCAGTAGTATCATACAGATGGCAAACTATTTAATTGCAAGGAAAGAACTGTTATTGCAAGCTCATGTTTATTTAAAAAAAAAAAAAGAAAATCAAACCCAAATCTTGAACAAAACAAAAAAAAATTACGGAAATAAGTAGTTCTAGATGCTTTCCTGTCTCCAGCAATACTCTAAAGTTAATCTCTACACAACCATGCTTGTGTTTTCTTTGCAGTCCATGCACCTATGTATCACCCCAAGAAAGCATGCAAGGCAATGCAAGAGCCTGCAACAAAGTCCTACTGCCAGGGAAGAGGGAATCCATGGCAGTTCACTTAGATAGCCTCTTGGTTAAATACAGGTTTAATTGTGTCTGCAAAGAGGTAAAACATCTTAACTCATAAGATTAGAGATAAGTATGATGTACTTGAGACAGATAAAAAAAGAGGCAGCAGACCTAAAGTGCTGGTAAACTTCAGAAGATATCTGGATCATCTGCCCAGGTTGGCATTTCTGGTGATGTGAAGCATCTCTGTGTGCAGGCTATGGTCACAAGAGAGGTGTGGCTGCTGTCAGGAATAATAACCTGCATGTGTCCAAGTGACCCTGTGAGATGTGTGGCAACTCCGAGCTATTCTGTCAAAGGCAGGAGTGTCTGATTATCCAAGCTGATACATAGCACTGGCCATTTCTTCCTGCTTGCTTTGTAACCTAGCATAAACAGTGGAATGCAACTGCAGAAAAATGCAGGCTACCTGTTACAAAGACCTGACTATTTTGTAAATTCACTTTACCACATGGCCATCACTGGGCCCTTCCTGCAAAAGTAAAGAAGGCAGCTTGCTGTTTCTTTAATGGGATCTTTGGCATCACTGTTGTAAATGGAATGCTTGTAGTAAGGAAAAAATCACTACTTGTAGCATGAGTTAGTGTGTGCTGCAGTTTGAAGGCTCAGGTCATATTTATACATGAAGAGTGACTATGGAAAAACGAATGACCTGCAAAGGTGACCCTGCCATTTAAGCAGTTGTGCATGGCTAATAAACAATGGAGGAAAAAAATCTGCTTTAAAAAAAAGAGGCTCTTTTAATTTTTTTTTTTGAGTTAGCATTATAATAATTAAAAAAAAAAAAGAGAACAAACTGCAAAGGCAGGGATAGCATCAATGTGCTTCTTCCTTTCCTTAAACATTTTACAGTATTTCAACATATCCAATATCTGTCTAATAGGCCAAGTATTTTAGGACATCAGTATATCTACAAAGTCTGTATAAAACTGTAGCTACTAAACCTTTCAAAATAAACTGTTCCTATCCTTTAGTAAGGGAGACAAAACAGAAAGGGTATGTTGCAACAGGGAAAGACCACAGGTTCCTGTGGGAAGGTGAAAATCACAAGCTCTTTCCCCAGCAAAGTCACAGGTGAGCTAGCTGGCTGCATGTGCAGTGAAGTGAACCTTGGGTTCATGGGAATCTTCTAAATTAATAGGAAACTGAGCAATAGGGAATGCACTGTGGACATAGCTGCAAACTGATCTGGGCACCTGCTAGGAATGGAGGAAAATAACTGACCAGTTCTCATGGACTTCTGTGACATGCTTCTAGATACAGCCTTAGGGAAAATGGGATAGTCAATAGCTTTTAGGAATGGCAGATGACTACCTTCATGGGCTAATATGAGCCAGAATGGCTGTGTCAAAAAATGTCCAGGTTCATTCTTTGCAATAAATTACTCTACTGCTTACATGGAGGAAGTTTCTTTTTCTATATAACATCATGATGATCATGAGAGGCCCCCTACCACTTTCCCAATTCTATAACAATACATAGACTTATTTACCAGTGGCTCTTTAGTCTAATCTTTGTTATCTTAAGATTGATGACACTCTGTTGAAATCAGTGATGATATAGCAACAGAATAGTCTGTATCCAAAGCTGTGTAAAATATTGTGAGTGGGAATCTATCAACTAGAAAAGAAAGTGCATGTTGTTATGGTTGCACTGCTAAGAGGTTGGTTCCTTTAAATCTTGACATTTGCGGTTTTTTTCATGCATTACCATTAATAGCAATGGTTGTCTATATGATTCTATTGATAGCAATTTTATGTGAGAAAGAATTTTACTACCAAATATAAATATAGCATGTGTTCATTTTTTTTAATTATGTGTAACATTCAGTAAAGTGATACATTATTAAGAAAGGTCATTGATTGTTCCCAGGATATGGCAGCAAAATATATAGTATGTACTAAAATTGCAACTAGTTTTAGAGCAGCGTAGTGTGGAATAATGCAAAACAAAAAAAGGTGCCAAAGTTAACAATAAATCTATGAATAGAAAAAAGAGTGAAAATTATGCCTTTTTATCTGATGATAACTTGACTAGATTCAGAATTAGAAATGCAAGCAGCTTTTATGAGATTGTACTTGTTCTTAGTAAGATCAGTTTGGTAGCGTGCAAGACATTTTTTCGGGTTCTCATGACTTGATGAGAAACACCAACACTAAGATTATGAACCTAAAAAATTTAGTGAGTGCCAGCCCCAGTGAAAAATTCTTGCTTCTAAACAGACTGGATTGTTTTGGTAATACAACATTAAGTCTTTGAGATCCTGCCAAAATAATAGAAACCTGTCTGCTTCAAAAATACATCTCTCAATATTTCTCCATCCTCCATGTCACATTAAGGTCCCGATATTGTAACCCAAGTTTCAACAGGAGGTTGTACCCATGCAGCAGCATGTGTGACCACCATCTTGAATTTGATGGGGTGAATTTTTAAGGTGAGATCACAATTAAAGCATACATGATCTCAAAGTATTTCATGAGTCTTCATAAATAGATTTGATGGCTCTAAAATGCTTTTCAAATATTTCAAATAAATTCCTAGCTAATAGATGCTGAAAACCCTTAAAAAGCCCTCTCCAGATTAGTGAACATTTCATGAAAACAAAAAGAAACATTCTCTTGTATTTCCTTTTTCACTTGCACTTTTATTTCATATAATAGTTGAATGACATTTTTTGGTAAAAATAAGGCAGATCGCGGTATAAATAGCATGTTTCATTGCTTAGGGTTTTTTTTGTTCTTGAGCTGATGAGATCCTTGCCCCAGCTCGCAGCATTTTCTTACATGTGCAATGAGTATTTGGAAATGTACCTTTTGCTCTTTAACACGACCAAGCAGCTGGAAGCAAGGTATTAAAGCAGTTCCGTGTGATCAGCATATTATTTGTGGAGTGTATGGATAACACCTGCCAACATGCACTGAAAAAAAAGGCACTGCAAAGAGCAGCAGAAGGCCATAGCAGAGGCTACAAAGTATCCCACAATGCAAGAACAAAAGCAGAATCTTTGAAAAAGATTGTAAGGAAAGGAGAAAGTAAATTGTCTATTTAACCTTTCCCTTAGTAAAAAAAAATGGAGCTGAAAAATGAGACAGTGATGAAACAAACTTTTTATATGGTGGAAGTTCTGATGTCACTACTGTATTGGTAACTTACTTTCTAATGATTGCTGTTATTTGTTCTTGTTGGGTTTGTTTCTTTTTCTTAGATATTAAAGTTTGAAATAATCCTTTCCAAAGTACATGTAAGGCTATCCAATGCCTTGGCCACTGCAGTGTATCACTGAGATTAGGAGCATAACGAGCTCTATCAAAGCATCAGACAGCACAGAGATAATTACAAGATCTATCATTATTAGGCAAGAAAAACAAATGTGTCTTATAAACCCTAAAGCTCTAGAGCAAAAACCACTCACTAATTGAGTGGAGGGTCTAGGAGGAAGCTTCTCTAGGGGTCAGTTTATTCTAGGTTAGTCTGTTACACCATTATTGCACCTTGCTCTGAAGCACAAGTACTCAGTGAAGTTAGTGTAGGATGATATGGCAGATACCTCCCCACCATAATCAGTGTTCCCTCTTAATGCACCCTCATTGAGCACCTCTATTGGCTCCTACAGTTGCTTTAATGAATTCTGGCCTCACACTGAAAAAAAATCTCTTTCCTCTCTCTAATGCTAATTGGTTTATTCCTCCCTACTCTCTCATCTTCTTCATAAGAAATGCCTTATCCCTGGAAATCATTCATGTATTTATGTGAAGCAAACATTTTGCCACTGTAATTGATTGGACTGCATGAAACAGTAGGTGCTTTGTGACAAATTAGCAGAGGGACAGCATTTTTGTGTTTCTTTTGAAGCCTACTGTATTGTGCCCTCACAATGGCATTCCTTGAGAACATTAGAAATCTCTTATGTGAAGAAACGAACAAATATGGTCTGTAAATTCATCATCCTCTCTCAGCTTGTAAGGCTTGAACTGAAGTGGCTCATCATAACTTAGAGACAAATCCTAACTTAGAAGACTGTCGGTGGAGTTTCAGGGGTGATGAAGGAACCTTTTAAAAAATGCTGACATACACCTGACTTGTTCTTTCAGTTCAGCCTCCCTCTCATCCTGGTGAGGGTAGCCAAAGAGGAATTGAAGACTTTTCTTTTAGTTTTAGATCAGTGATTGATAGATGAATATGACAGGTTGCAGGAGTGGAACATCTGACTTGTCTTTCAGATTTGTAAACAGATCTTATAATCACATGGCTACTAGACTCTGTCAATAGCACCTGCCCACAGGTGAGATCTGCAGACATACAAGGGTTCAAACTGCAGTTCTCAAGAACCTTAACTTTCCCTATACTGCACACAAAGAGGAAATCCTTCCAGTATCCTTGAAAGGTCCTGCTCTTTGTTCTCCCTAGAGTGCCTTGCCACCCCAGGGGACTGACTGACAGTAAAAGGAGCAAGATATCCCAGGCAAGGAGAGAGGTGATCCTCTCACACTAGAGAGTAGTGTTGCTGCACTCTGGTCTGGGTTCCAGGAAGGGAGACCTTCCTGAATTAGCCTGGGGTACTGTGTGGCACTCTGCTAAGCAAGCAGCAGAGATGCTGGGCCCCTGGAAGCCCTAACTGTCCTCTGTTCCAAGTTCTCTGGCTCCCCACACCTTGCTGGCATCACTGACAGATCTTTTCTTTCCCCACTGTGTGGTGACCAGTGTAACCTGTAGAACAGTATGCTACCTTCTCAGCTCCGTGTCAGCAGCTGACACCAGTCTTCCAAACAATGTCATACTCAGTTTTGAAAAGGGTATTCTTGATGCTCTCTATGCTCTTGATCAGCATAAAGAGTTCAGAGACCATCTTAAGCTAAACTTGCCTCCCTTCCCACTGAAAACCCTCCTCATGACCAGTCTGGAGGTTGTAACTCCTTCCCTTCTTAAACTTATGTCTTCACCCAAGACCATGCCCACCATTTTTCTTTCTTCAGAATCTGACTCAGAGACATCTTCTTCCTTGGGTGGTCTTCCCCGTACAGCGCCAAATTCCCACCCCACTGTATATATAACATAACACTACAAAGTGCTGTTTGCCTCTGTGGGTCATGACAAAAAACCAGACAAGAGGGAGCACTGGACCTTGTGACCTTTCCAGGGAGCATCGTGTAGAAAGCAGAGATATATGTGAAACCAAGGTGCAAAGCCACTTTATCAATGTCCAGTACCCATATCCTTTCTGTGTTCAAGTGTGTACATATGGCAGTGGTGTCACAGACTGTTGACGAGGCTAAGCCCTGAAAGGTGACTCACAGTTAATGGCATCCCAGAATTGTCTGCTCAGAAAAAAAGACAAAAGAAAACATGTACATACAGGTCAGTCCTTATCAAGGTCAGCCAAGATTAGCCATGATTCTTACAAAGATAAACCCTGCCCCCACCTGCCCCAACTTTGATGGATCCAGCTGGAGTGCCTCAGAGTTCATGCAGTATAAATGCAGATAAACTATAGTCTGAAGCATACTATGGGGAATGTAAACTTCTGCCAAGTCTTGACCACTGCAAATACCTGAGAAACATAGAAAGTGAGCAAACAAAAAGAAGAGGCAAAAAAAGAGGCAAACAAATACAGGCTCTCTGTGATTTTTTTTTTTTTTTTTAAATACAAAGTCCCCTATGACCATTTCTTTAAGGACATAAAAAGGGTACCTTACTATGTTGGTGGCAAAAGAGGAGGGAAGGATCCCACCTTCCAAACAGCATGGAGACTTCTAAGGGACCCTGATGCCCACCAACCTTGCCTGCCTATGTCCACATCTGTTGTCTGGGTGATTTCAGTCCTCCGGATGCTTGGGCCACTGGGCACTAAGTGCTTGGATGAACACAGTCATCTGATGAGCAGACTGTTGCATTCCTGCTGTTTGATTTCTCCTGCCAGGAGCCTGGTGAAGCTAAATGTCTCATCCCAAATACTTTACTGCTCTTCCTGGAGTCATCTTCAAAGCTGGTGAAGCGTTATTTTTCTCCTTTATCAAGTTTGTCAACCTTGCCTAGACACTCATGCGTGATGATGTCAGGAACATGCACTCCTAAAATAGGATTGCATTTCAACCTAGAACAGTTGTTCCCATCTTTGACAGCAATAAATGCATGAATAAACTCTTATCTTAGCACCTCGCTGATCTCCAGCTCACTGGTGCCCATGAACTTACAATAGGATTATCTTGGACAACTTTTCAAAAATTTGTGAAACTTCTGCCACTAATGCATGAAAAATAGAGCATAGGAGTTTTCCCTGATCCCTTGCCCCTTCATAAATATCCCTTCGACAATAGCTAGCTTGAGCAAGCTGTGATGATAATGTGGTTCTTGGCAAAATATTGCTTCCAGAGGTAGTTGTTTTGAGCGTTCATGGAATTTTATTTCTAGAGCCCTGATAGTCAAGTCTGAGAACACATATGCTATGAAATTAAAGCTGAGGAAAAAATGGCAATTCACAAGCTGTTCCCTTGTAGCAACTGTAAACGCTACAGAAAGCCAGATAAAAGAGAGTAAGAGGCAAGAGACTTGACTTTCATCAGTGGCTTTGACTTGCAGCCTCCAAATATAGAATCATAGAATCAGCTGGGTTGGAAAAGACCTCTGAGATTATCAAGTCCAACCCTTGCTCCAACACCGCCATGGTTACTAGACAATGGCACTAAGTGCCACATCCAGTCTCATCTTAAAAACCTCCAGGGATAGAGAACCCACCACCTCCCTGGGCAGCCCATTCTAATGCCTGATTACCCTCTCTGTAAAAAATTTCTTCCTAATATCCAACCTAAACCTCCCCTGGCACAGCTTAAGGCCATGCCCTCTTGTCTTACTGATAGTTGCCTGGGAGAAGAGACCAATCCCCACCTGGCTACAACCTCCTTTCAGGGAGTTGTAGAGAGTGATGACATCTCCCCTGAGCCTCCTCTTCTCCAGGCTGAAGAACCCCAGCTCCCTCAGCCTCTCCTCATAGGACTTGTGCTCCAGTCCCTTCACCAGCCTTGTTGCTCTTCTCTGGACCTGCTCCAGCACCTCAATATCCTTCCTGAACTGAGGGGCCCAGAGCTGGATACAGTACTCCAGGTATGGCCTCACCAGCGCTGAGTACAGGGGAAGAATGACTTCCCTGGACCTGTTGGCCACACTGTTCCTGATCCAGGCCAGGATGCCATTGGCCTTCTTGGCCACCTGGGCACACTGCTGGCTCATGTTCAGCTTCTTGTCAATCCAAACTCCCAAGTCCCTCTCTGTCTGGCTCCTCTCCAGCCACTCTGTGCCCAGACTGTAGGGCTGCATGGGGTTGTTGTGGCCAAAGTGCAGGACCCTACACTGGGCCTTGTTGAACCTCATCCTATTGGAATCATGCCATCTCTCCAGCCTGTCCGGGTCCCTCCGCAGAGCTCTCCTGCCTTCCAGCAGATCAACACTCCCCCCAGCTTGGTGTCATCTGCAAATTTGCTAACGGTGTACTCAGTCCCCTCATCTAAATCATCAGTACAGATATTAAACAGAACTGGGCCCAACACTGATCCCTGGGGGACACCACTAGTGACTGGTTGCCAACTGGATGCAGCATCGTTCACCACCACTCTCTGGGCCCGGCCCTCCAGCCAGTTCCTAACCCAGCAGAGAGTGCCCCTGTCCAAGCCATGGGCTGCCAGCTTTTCCAGGAGTGTGCTATGGAAGATGGTGTCAAAGGCTTTGCTGAAGTCCAGGTAGACCACATCCACAGCCTTCCCCTCATCCACCAGGCAGGCTGCCTGATCATAAAAGGAGATCAGGTTGGTCAGACAGGACCTGCCCCTCCTAAACCTGTGCTGGCTGGGTCTGATCCCTTGTCCATCCTGTAGGTGTTGTGTGATTGCACTTAGGATGATCTGCTGCATAACCTTGCCAGACACTGGGGTCAGGTTGACAGGCCTGTAGCTTCCCGGGTCCTCCTTCCGGCCCTTTTTGTGGATTGGCGTGACATTCACCAACTTCCCATCATCTGGGACCTGCCCAGTGAGCCAGGACTGTTGGTAAATGATGGAGAGCGGCTTGGCGAGCTCTTCCACCAGCTACCTCATCACTCTAGGATGGATCCCATCTGGCCCCGTAGACTTGTGAGGATCCAAGTGGCTCAGCAGGTCGCAAACTGTTTCCTCCGGGATTACAGGGGGGCTATTCAGCTTCTTATCTCTGTCTACAAGCTCCAGAAGCCAATTGTCCTGAGGACAACCTGTCTTACTGTTGAAAACTGAGGCAAAGAAGGTGTTAAGTACCTCAGTCTTTTCCTCATCTTTGGTGACTATGTTCCTCCCCATGTCCAATAGAGAATGGAGGTTTTCCTTGCCCTTTCTTTTGCTATTGATGTATCTGTAGAAAGACTTTTTGTTATCCTTAACAGAAGTGACAAGACTGAGTTCAAATTGTGCCTTTGTCTCTCTAATTTTCTTTCTACATGACCTAACTACATTCCTAAACTCTTCATGAATAGCCAGCCCTTTTTTCCATAGTCAGTAAGCTCTCTTTTTTACCCTAATTTCCTTCAAAATCTCCCTGTTCAGCCAGGCTGGTCATCTTCCCCACTCGCTTGCCTTTTGGCACATTGGGACGGCCTGCTCCTGTGCATTCAAGACTTGCTTCTTGAAACATGTCCATCCCTCCTGGACCCCTTTGTTTTCAAGGGTTGTTTCCCAGGGTATGCTCTGAACCAGTCTTCTGAATAGGCCAAAATCTACCCTGCGGAAGTCCAGCGTAGAGGTTTTATTGATGGCCCTCCTTGCATCCCTGAGTATTGAAAATTCTACTACCTCATGGTCATGAAAGGCCCCAGACGGCCTCTGACCGCTCCCACCAGCCCCTCTTGTTTGTGAACAGCAGGTCTAGCGGGGCTCCACCCCTGGTAGGCTTATTTACCAGCTGGAGCAGAAAATTATCCTCTATACACTCTAGGAATCTCCCGAACTGCCTCTTCTCTGCTGTGTTGAGCTTCCAGCAGACATCCAGAAGGTTAAAGTCACCCACAAGAACAAGGGCTGGTGATTTTGAGACATCCGCCAGCTGCTTGTAGAATAAATCATCACCCTCGTCATCCTGGTTGGGTGGTCTGTAACAGACTCCCACCAGGATATCAGCCTTGTTGGCCTTCCCCCTGATTTTGATCCACACTCAACCTTATCATTACTGACCTCAAGTTCTACAGTCAAGAGACTCTCTAACATACAGAGCCACCCCTCCACCTCTCCTACCTGGCCTGTCCCTTCTGAAGAGCTTGTAGCCACCCATGGCAGCACTCCAGTCATGCAAGTCATCCCACCACATTTCTGTGATGGTGACTACAGCACAGCTTTCCTGCTGCATGATGGCTTCCAGTTCCTCTTGTCTGTTACCCATGCTGTGCGCATTGGTGTACATGCACTTCAGCTGGGCTGCTGATTTCACTTCTAACTCTGGCTTTCCACCCTCAGGGTCATCTCTGGAGAGCCCAGTTTCAATCCCTTCCCCCTTCAAACCTAGTTTAAAGCCCTTCCGATCAGCCCCGACAACTTAAGGGCTAGAGTCCTTTTGCCCTTGCTAGATAGATGAAGCCCATCTGATTTGAGGAGACTAGGTAGCATAAATTTGCCCCATAGTCAAAAAAACCAAAATTCTGCTGGTTGCACTAATCCTTTAGCCACCTATTGATAACATGGGTTTTCCTACTCCTCTCCTCATTCATCCTGCTACTGCAGGAACTGAGGCGAACAGCACATGTGCTCCTGTCCCATTAACTAACTGATCTAGCACCCTGAAATCCTTTTTAATCGCCCTGGTACTTCTTCCATTAATGTCATCACTGCCAGCCTGTACTACCAACAGTGGATAATAATCAGAGGGCCGAATTAGCTCAGAGAGTCTCCTCCTAATATCCCTCACCCAGGCCCCAGGAAGGCCGCAGACTTCCCTGTGGGATGGGTCTGGTTGATATATAGGGCCCTCAGTTCCTCTCAGAAGGGAGTAACCTACTACAACTACCCTTCTTTTTTTTTTTTTAATAGCTGTAGTTGTAATCTGTGTGGTAGACAAGGTGCAACCAGGAGACCCTCCAGACAGATCCTCTTCTTGACTGCCCTCTGCCTGACTCTGTTCTTTAAGAGCACCCAGGGAGGTGATGGGGGTCAGGAGGGGATTCTTTTACCTCTCCGGTCAGGGACCTGTTTCCACTACTCCCCGTCTACTCGGTTTGCTCCATCTGCCTGATGGCAGAAGGGGCAGGGCTTCACCATCTCCTGTTGGACTTCTTTTGGAGTCAAAAGGGTGCGACTCCACCAGCCAATTTTCTTTCACTCTCCCTAATGCTTCTTAGCCTCTCTACCTCTTCTTCCTTGAGCTCTGCCACCAGGCACAGCAAATCATTCACCTGCTCACATCGTACTCAGGCATCTCTCACACTGTCCTGTTGTACTAACGCCAGGCTCAGACACTCTGTGCAGCCAGTGACCTGAATACCCGTGTCCTTCTTGGTGTCCTTCTTGGGGGGTTCCGTCTGTGTTAACACATCCCTTGTGGTAACAACAGCAACGGCTTTCACTTTTTTGGTTTTGGGGAAAAAAAAAAAAAAAAAAAAAAGAAAGAAAAGCTCACCCGAGAGAGCTGGGAGGTGGCTGCCTGCGCCAACTGCTGCGCCACGTCTCCGTTTACCCGCTCCTGCTCCCCGCGCTCCCAGCAGCCGTTTAAATCCCTCGTTGACGAGCTCGGCTCCGCCCCGTAGTCAGCTGATTCACCTCCCAGGGGAGCTTTTGAAGAGAGCGTGTCTTGCTGTTGAAATGGGCAAGGGAGACCGCCTATAGCCTGAAGGTTTAGACATTAGCCCAGTATTTCCAATGCAGGAGGATAAGAAAGATAAAAGAATTTAAAGTGCAGTTGTCTTCTCACAATTTCATATGGTCCTGTATGGAGAAAAAATGCTATCCTGCTGCATTTTTTGAGACGGGACTATACGATATTGCAGGACTGCATTTATTTCCGGTGTTTACATACACTGAGAGCTGAGAACAGTCTCCAGTTCTCTGGAGAATTTTATTGTTTGATGACATCTTCGTTGTTTTTATTACTCATTGCAAACAGATTTCTGGGAATGAGGTCATTCAATGGCAAACCCATCATAAGCATTTCCCAAAAAGTGTGCCTGGAGAAACCTTTTGGATGCAATCGGTTTTTAAGAACAAGTGGCAAATAAAAGAAGCTGGTGTTGTTTGTGATTTGCAAAACTTAAAGCTTTATCTTTTCTCTATTTTCTGCTGTGTGTTTCACCCCTAAAATAATCAAACACAAGCAAAACTCTATCAATCTCATTTAAAAACAGCAAGCTATTTATCCAGAAGTAGACTTCATCCTGAAAAAAACCTCCTCTGTTTTGAAAATAATTCCTGATTTACCTTTCTCTAGGATTTAAAACATAAAAGAAAATTTAGGGAATGCATGAGGCTGAAATGAACTGATGAGCACTGAGCACTTACAGCTCTTTTCTGGACCCAGAAGCTGTGATTTCAAAACTAGCTGTTAACTGACACCGGATAAACCATTAAGGCAAAAGGAGCCATGTGCCAAACTTGCCCCCTATTGATGTGGAGTTATTTTTCTCAAGTTCTATTGGCTAAACATGTTTCCAAACTGAGTCTCTTTGTGATATTTGTACTGTAACAGGTTAAAGGTTTGGCTTTTAGCCTTCTAGGCCTTTGGGCTTCTAGGTTTGGCCTAGACCTGCCCAAACAAAAAATATTTAACAGTTTGTTTCTGTTAAATAAGATTCAATGTTGATATAGCTTTGAATTTTTTTGCTGTTTTCAGTGATGTTTAGTGACTTCTCTTTTCTATTAGTAGGACAGTTCAGATATATTTTCCTGGATCATCCATGAAAGTGTAAATAAGAGAGAATTTTGTATTAAACTTTGCTATGTCCCTTTCTGCTTTTACTCCTCATATTGACTTTGGTCCAACATCAGCTATGTTACAAAAAAATCAGCTTTTCTGATTAAAATAATACTTTAATTTCACAACTACGTGACTGCTTTTGATTACAAAAAATACATCAATGGCATGCAATCACTTTATTATTGGAATGGGGGACAGAAATTCTTATCTGCTTTGCACTTTGGTTTTCATTGCTTTGGGTTTTTTTTCTGCTAACTTTTTTTGTTGCATACTTTCCTTGGCCTTGTTAATGTACTTTCCTTTTTTTTTTTTTTCATTTTTATGAGAGAAGGTGTAGCGCAGGAAAACCCCTGACAGCAGTAGCCCTTTCCCACAAACCAGCCAAAAATGAAAGCAAAATTCAGAGATACTGAGTCAGGATGCAATTTGCAACAGGTCATATATGTGCTTTGTCCAGTATGCAGTGACAGACAGGTTGTCTCTATTCTTTGTCACCTACCGTGTTCATTGGTTAAACAGCAAATAGTAAAGACTTACACAGAACTCTCTGAAAACTTTGGTCTTTTTACAGAGTGAAGAAAATCTCCCAGTTAGATAGTCATGTCTTCCCAGGGGTGCTGTTTTGGGCTGTCTGCTGGCTTGAGAAGAGAAAATGGCATTGTTTTACAATTGAGTCACAGACTGAAAGTTAACTCTGATCTTCTAGGAACTCAAGAGCTAGTCCAGTTTTTACTAATATAAATATTTAACTCCAGGCTACTGTAGTTAGTTTATATCAATTTCTCAACAGCTGCTTTTTAATTTTTAGATATAGTGAGCAGTGCAATCTGCTTACAGGACTGTATGTGTATGTCAGGATCTGCTTTGTAATTAATAGGTCACAGAATTTAGCTCTTATTTGAGAGCAAGTGTGCAAAAAACCAGTAACTCCTTGTGGAGACTGTGAAACCCACTGCAATTTTAATAAAGAAACTTGTCTTTTTGGAGAGAAATTATTTAATGTGTTTTCTAACTGGAAGACCAGTTTGCATCTTGTAAAATAAAGAGAAAATAAAATTTCAGCCTCAGAATGCTCGTGTTCGAGAATTTTATGGGGTTACTTTACTTAGCTATATTGTGCCTTTAGCTTTTTTCTACAGATAAATTTTCTGCAGTCTGTTTTAGCGTGTCTCTTTGCTCTTGTTTTTGTCGCCTCCCTACAAACCCTGTGCCTCTGCCAGGCTCCACTCACTCTTCTTTCTTAAGAAAGATCTTTTGCAAGTTCCAGAAAAGCTCCATTTCCATTACTCCACCCCTCAAATCTGCATCCAACGCTTTTATAGACTCTCTTAGTTTTATTGTATATTTTCTTCCAGGCAGCTGTTGGAAAGGCTTGTGGGGGACAAAAATCTTTTTTCTTTGACATCTCCCTCATTGCTTCGATCGATGAGTGCAGACAATACCGTCCTTGTTTTAAGTGTTCTGGATGAAACTATGTCTGAATATATTTCCCTGTTGCTTTGACCACTTTTTACATATAGCATAATACAGTAGCAGTAAGATATTAAAGAGATACCTTAATGAGCTGTTTGTTATGTTAGGAAACTGACAGCTTTACAGTGAGTGGTAATATTACTTCTATTTTTCACATGAATGACAAAAAGCTGACTTTGGAGTTTCTGGAAGCCAGACCACGTTCTGGTCCTTGTTCACCCTATCCAATTTCAGACACTTGTATAGAAGCATCTAATTAGGGGGCTTCCTCACTACAGGTTGACTCTGCTGTAGACAGTGAAAAGATAGCTGAGCCCCTGCCACGTCTGACCTGCCCTTCGAAACATACAATTCTCTTCAGCAATTTAATATGTATATATATCTATCTCCTGACTTTTCTGAATTCTCTGAAAGTTAAATGGTTGATGACAGGGTCCAGGTCCCTTGCTCTGGCCATCAGTACTGTTCAATGATCAAAACTCATGAAGAAGGAACTAGAAAAGAAAGAAAGTGGAGGAGAAGGTCTGGCATTGACCAGCCATTCTTTTCTAGCCAACATTAAATCAGTTTGCTGAAAAAAAGCTAGCTTGTGAGTAAGTCTGGCTGTCATGTGAGCCCTAAAAGTGAACTATCACACAATCCAAAATGATTGTATTTTTTACATTTAAACAAGTTTGTCATTCCACAGAACCTGCAATTAACACCATATACTTTGTCCGCAAGGTAAAACTCACTATTGTTGTTTTGTGCCTATGACGATATCTCTGGAATTCTGCTTGAAACAATACATGGCAATGAACCATCCAATGGCAAACCTACCAGGTGTTTGTGCCAACAGAATTTTTGCTGGTGAAGACATCAGAAAACTAACACTGTGATGCAAATAAATAGGACAGACCACTTTAATGAAAAAACAAGATGTTCAGTCTGCCGGTATCCTTTCAAAAAACGAGCCTGAGTGTTTTGCTAAGTAACGCAGTTTTCATCCAGAGCTATGTTTACTCTGCTCTTTAGTATGGTGCATCTTCTGGGTGTTAAGCTTCAGAAATATTTTGTTCTCTGAAAATTAGAAATACAAATTCTAGAGACTGAATGTATACAGGCAATTCTAAGTGATTTTCCATGTTTTAGTATTAATTAAATCAACAAGGCCATGGTGTCTTACCCATCAAGTTGAGTTTAACTCCTTTGAAAATGAACACATTTTAGAGCCAGCAGGAAAGTATCGAAGCCATTTGCTGTTAAGAAAGCATTGCCTTCTTTTGGCCTTCACTTTCCATTTTAAACCTCTCCTACAACATTGCTGTGTGCCATTAAAGTGTTGTCAATTTATACAACAGGGCAGGCTGTATTTCTGTGTTGGATAAAATGATCCCTTTACACAAATTTTGTAAGGAACCATTCAAGGGACCAGGAAATACATTGGTTGCTTGGGCAAGGTAGTCTTAAGTATGGATTGAATCACTGGGGATGCTGTAAAGTGATACCTATGAAGTAGTAGAAGGTTAACCACTGAAAAAACCTCAGTCTTGCAAGGTGCTGAATGCACTGCCTTTGGTGAATAGGAAATTAGACTTTTTGCAGGTGTCTCAAATACTTTGTATGTTCCAGGCTGCTCTGAATGCAAGTTTCACTATTGTTTTTTAATCCTTTGCTTATATTTGTGTATAGGCATCAGCTGTGCTAGCAGCAATGGGGTGTTAGTCTGTGTATGTGCATGTGGAGTTTCCTGAGTTAAGTTCAGCAAAATGTTCCACCAGTGAAAATTCTGTCAGGATGGGGTGACTGTATAAATGAGAAATGTTTTCAACCCCTACTCTGCTGAGTCGCTGTGAGGATTCAGTGGAATTCTGCAAATCATCAATGCTCGCAAGTCTGAAATAACTGATAGTACACATAGCATTCTCTGACTTGAAACTTCAAATCTTAGTACCTTGCAGTTTGTAGAAATTAAAGTTCTGTATGATCAAGAGACACATGAAATGAATTCAGTGCGAGATTGTTATTATTGTGTAATCATTTGACAAGTCATAATAATCTGACTAATCAATGACAATTACCTCCAGACATTGGCTAGGCATTAAATCTTTTTTTCTTTTCTGGTAAAGATAAAAGATATCCAGTGAAAGTATTTTTTTTTCTTTTATAATAATAAAAAAGTAGGCAAGTACACCAGCTTTACCTTGGTGAAACTGCATAAGGTAAATCCCAGTTGCACTGAAGAAAGTTCATGGTGTTTTTCACCCACTTGTCTGCTCATCTGACTCCTGGTATCAAATAATGTTGGATAGCTCATGTCATCTGAAACTGCCCCTATGGTTAATCTGGAACTGCTGGAGTTTGGCATGCTCTGACTACTGCTGTTTTCAAATTTATTCAAAATCTCTAAGCAAATTCTAACTAAAGGGTCCGAAGGTCTGTTCTTGAATCTCATATTAGACACAGAAGCTGGTTTAAATATGCTCAGAAATAAATCAGAATTCAAACTTTACAGATGAATCTCACTTCAGTGTTCAGTCTGTAGCAAACCAGATCCTCTTTCAAATGTTATTATCAGTAGGTTTTTGTTCAACTGTCCTACATAACCCATGATATTATTTTTTTACATCAGGCACAAGACCTTTTGCATACAGTAAGGCATTCACGAACCTAAACAATTGCTGCTAGTTGCCTTTCAGCTGATGTGGCACTTGACAAACAACTTGTGACCTAGATAAGTATTTATGGTAATGCTGATGTATTATCCACTTATTATGTGGTATCCGCTGCCTGATGTACTTTTGTACGAGAAGTTTTAAGAGTACACTTCAGCTGTTCAGTGTTTACTAAAACTCCCCAAAAGAGGGAATTAAGGTACAAAAGCAGTGAAACTTCTCCTACACTGAAGTTTCACTGTTGGAACTGTTAATAATGAACTTATTAGTGCTTGTTAAAGGCCAGTTATATACAGTTCAGAATTGAATGAGTGTTGATGACACCCAAGAATTTACATGATTATGTTGTATGGAAACTTTTTTGTTGCATATGGCAAATTAAATTATCCCATTTGCAAGTCAGTTTTGTCTCTTTCTTCTGCAGTAGAAGCTTTGTATATGCTTCTTGGTTACATATATTTTACCACAGTTCATGATTCATGTTCTCAGGTAGAACTGAAGTTTCTGCTTCATGGAAAGCTAGAAGCCTGCTCATTTTAAAGAGAGAAAGAGAAAAGGAGGGCTTACTTTCTGTATACAGACTATAGTAGGAATACCTGAAGTGGTGAATTTGATCTTTATTGTCAGAAAATATGTTCTTTGAAAAATTAAGTCGAGTTTTTTGTTTGTCTTTTTTTCCTCTTCTTTTGGAGCAGGAATGGCTTCCAGCTCTCTGCACCAGAAGTCAGTCTGCATTTACAACCCTGAGATTAGCTCAGTTGATTAGAGCATGGTGCTAATAACACCAAGGTTGCGGGTTACCCCCCATGGGCCATTCACTTAAGAGTTGGACCCCATGATACTTGTGGGTCCTTTCCAACTCAGAATATTCTGTGATGCTGTTGTTCCTGTAGCACTAAATTCTTCACTGGATTGTTCCAGTGAGAGTTTGAGTGGCCATACTGTATAAAGCATATACTGCTGCCTCCTGTATTAGACAGAGACTCTTTTTTTCTCGTGGTAGTGGTAGGCCAAGTCTATAATAAAACTGGTGTCAATTACACTCCTGGCATATGCTCTCTGTGTTCCTTACATTTCCTAGAAAAAAAATTACCCCAAAATGTCTGAAGCATGAGAAAGAAATTCTGTGTTTTATAACATTTCATAGACTAATAATATTTTTTCATTTATTTTTATTTTCCGCTTGTTAATAATATCACCTGCTATCTAAGCAATCCAAGCAAATCTCTGTCCAGTCAAGACACCTCCTGTGTACGCTCTTGGTCCTGGTTGTAGTGGATGCTTTGGTGTGCTGGTTTAAGAGTTAACCAGCAGGGGAAATGAACCCAACTCAAAGGAGAGATTATAAGTCAGAATAACAATTTATTAAAATAATACAGTAAGTACAATCATACAAACAAACAATTGGTCTTAAGCCACAAAACCCAAATGTATAACCCAGTACCCTGGGGCATGAACAAAGTGGTGTTCCTTGGACCCCGCTTGAGTCCAAAGTAAAGGGAGAGGGGAAAAACCTGCTGGTGGGAGAGCTGTTGCAGTCTGGTCAAAAGTGGTGATTGCAGTCCAGCTGAGGTTGAGAGCGATGAACTGCAGTCTTCCTCTGGATCCCACGAGTGGTTAAAAATGTTCCAAGACTCCAAGATTATATATCCTCCAGTTCAGGCAGGAATGCTCAATACTTCCCTCAGGGCGGGGAGTTCCACAAAGGGTGTGAGGACAAGAGCATCCTCCTATCTCACAGGCCTCTTAACACCTAGTTTATAGCCTGAGGAGTCAGGCTCTATGGGCAGAGGGTGCAAATAGTCTATTGACAACAGTTTCTGGGAAATGGCATGGAAGGCTATAGAATATACAGTTTTGGGTTACACCCATACCATGATGAACTGGTCTCAGTTGTCCTAACTAGGACATTTGGAAATCCACAAAAGAAATTATCCTTTTCTGCAAAACTACATCTTAAGTGACAAAAGAGAGGACAGACAGAACCATTGTTATACCAACTACCAACTACACATAGAAGGAACTGAGCAACAATCATTATGTGACTTGCCTGTAGTAACTGTGAAAATCAGACCTGTTGCCATCCATGTGGCACAGAGCATTGTGTTCATGTTTTTACTTTTTCTTAGGCCAAGTCAGTCATACCAGTTGTGTAGTAATGCCAATGTATCACTGCTGCATTTAGAAGAACTAGTTGGAAACCATGTCCTGCTGGCTTCCAGAGTATAAAAGCAAAACAGAAAAGGTCTCTGCTACAGTGAGTTTGCAATCAAGACCCCTGCTGACCCTGAGGAATAATAATATTTCTGGTGCTATCTGCAGTTCATTATTGTGCCACTCAGAGTTCATCGAAAGCCTAAATTTTCATTCCAGTCAAAGATGTCTGGAAAGGTAGCTTTTTACACCAAATTCACAGATCAATACAGCAGGATTTGCATATAGGCAAGTATATAATCCTTCATTGCATTATGCTTTCCTTCTCTTGCACTGTGAATTTTTAAAGCTTCTTGTGTAGGGAGGAGGTAATAGTTTGACAGCACTAGAAAATGAACTCCTTTTCTTTTCTGAAGAGCAGATATAGTCCATGAAGAAACAGTATCAGCTTCCTCTGGTGGCATCCACCATCTGGCAGCAAGCATTTTTGGAAAAAGAGGCAACTTTACCATTCTCCGACCCTTTATTAAAAATAAAAGAAGAAATATGCTTACAGTAAAAATAATCAAGTTTCCATGTTTTTGGAAAATGCATGGAATTTTTGCAGCAGTGAAAAATAAATTAAATTAGAACTTCTTTTTTTTTTAAATGTGGGAGTTTAAAACTCTCTCCTAATTGAAACTGAAAAGAAATAAGCCTTTATGAATAGCATCAAATGCAAAAGACAAATTTGTGAAGACTGTAACTTTGTGGTGACAATTCTGATTCAGTACTCTTTCTCATGAACTTAACCTGAGTACAAAGATCTATTTTGAAAAGTTCATTGGAGAAAAAACCCCAAATCAACAAAACCAGCCAACCAACCAACCAAAAAATAAACAAAAAACCACCCCCAAACCAAACCATACAAAAAAAAAACAGGAAGAAATTTTGGTCTCCACAACTGAGATTGAATTTTTGCTGGGGGCCAGAGGGTCAGCCTTGCACTATTCCACTGCCATCTCCACAAACACCAAGGTCACAGTTTGATCCCCATATAGACCATTCGCTTAAGAGTTGGACCAGATGATCCTTGTGGGTCTCGTCCAACTCATTATATTCTGTGATTCTGTGGTTTGCTGCTGTTTCCTCTATCTCTGAAGGCATGTAAGGCATATTTTCTTAATGAATTTAAAGTATCTTCTTTATTTGTTTTCCCTAATCTTGTATTCTGTTGTGGCTCACAAAGCCATCACTATCCTTTTCTGAAGGCGAGCAAAATCAGTTGTCTTGATCAAAAATGTTGGTCTCTCAGTGTACCCTGGTCTGAAGAAGAATCTGGTTAATTAACATTGATTACAATCTACCATCTGCAAGTAAAAATTGATTGCCAGGGTTCCTAATATGAATACCTCTCTGTCTTGATTTCACTGTTTCTGTGGCTATCCAATGAGAGAAACAGGGACAGAAACTGAATTCGCTTCTTAAAGGTCCCAGTTATTTTCAGGCTCCCTTGAGAAAGACATTGGTGATTCTTCTGCTTCTACTTTATCACCCCATGGGAAGGCCATTTGTTAGCACAGTATCTAATTGCTGCAAATTGTCAGTGTGCACATCTGGACCCTGTTCAATGCTCCATTTTTTATTGAGAGAGGAGCAATGGTATTGATTTTGGATAGTCAGGGAGAATGCCAGGGATATTAGTAAGGAGCTCAGAGAACACAACACATAAACTTTTATGACATTATGTCAAACTGGATTGCACAGGCATAAATGAAAAGGACAACATCTTCTGTAATTACTGCAAATGCATATCATACATCTCTTAGAAAAAGAGTACATTTCAATGAAAAAGAGACCTTGCAAAAAGTGACACATCAGGAAATTTGTCTGATCAAAAGGGAAAAGAGGAAAGATTTTTACATGTGCCTTTTGAAATTACAATGCACAATCCAGGAACTGCCTTTCTTCTGCTGTTACAATGTGACTGCAATCTACATTTGTGTAGACTAGTGAACCATTTCCACCATCCTTTAAGTTTAGATATGTGCAATTCCATGCAAACCCAGTCCCAGTTCAAGTGATGACAGGGTGGGATACAGCACAGCCACTGCCCAGCGCTGCTGAGTGAGCTTTGTCCTGGTTCTTCACACCAAAGGCAACTTCACTTCCATAAGGGTGATATTGCACATCCCAAAACAGATCGAGTAATGACTTAAGCTAGTGAAGCTTACAGTTACCATTATGCTGAAGTGTTAACTAAATAGCAATTTAACCAGCTAAACCAAGACCTTTAGTGATCTTCCATTCGTAATCATGGGTGAGCTGGCATATGTTAGCTCATGGCTTAACTAATTTCCTGTAAAGTAGTTGCATAACAGTTGTAAATACTTTGTGCAAATCAATGTTAGAGACATTAATTCAGAAGTTTTGTCTCTATGTCTGCTGCCTTCCTTGACTTCTTACTATCTCTGCATGGTGCATTTATGAGATGATGGAAAGCAGTGCCATAGAAAGGGACCTGGGGGTCCTGGTCGATGGCAAGTTGAACATGAGTCATTAGTGCCCTGGCAGCCAGGAGGGCCAACCATGTCCTGGGGGCCATCAGGCAAAGCATCACCAGTTCGTCAAGTGAGGGAGTTTTCCTGCTCTGCTCTGCACTGGTGTGACCTCAGCTTGAATATTGTGTGCAGTTTTGGGCACCACAATACAAGAAAGATATTAAGCTCTTAGAGAGTGTCCAAGGGAGGGGAACAAAGATGGTGAAGGGCCCTGAGGGGAAGCTGTATGAGGAGCGGCTGAGGTCACTTGGTCTGTTCAGTCTGGAGAAGAGGAGACTGAGGAGAGACCTCATTGCAATTACAACTTCCTCCTGATGGGAAGAGGAGGGGAAGGCACTGATCTCTTCTGTCTGTGCTGAGCAGTGACAGGTCCCAAGGGAATGGTCTGAAGTTGTTTCAGAGGACGTTTAGGTTGGATGTTAGGAAAGGGTTCTTCATCCAGAGAGTGGTTGGGTGCTGGAACAGGCTCCCCAGGGAAGTGGTCACAGCACCAAGCCTGATAGAGTTAAAGAAGAGTTTGGATGATACTCACAGGCATATAGTGTGATTCTTGGAGATGGTCCTGTGGAGGGCCAGGAGCTGGCCATGATGATCCTTGTGGATCCCTTCCAACTCAGCATGTTCTGTGGTTCTGTGATTATCAAAGTCAGCATCAGTACTTGTGTTTTAGATCACCTAGAATACTACCCATGAAATCCTGAGAGCCTAAATCTAAGGAAACCTAGTATTCTATGAAATTGAAACACAGGTGGGTCTTTGTGAACATCACAGGACACTTTTTTACTTTGAGTGTAACTGAGCACTGGCTCAGAATGCCCAGAGATATTGTGCATCCTTGGAGATATTTAAAAGCCATCTGGACATGGTCTGGGCAACCAGCTCTAGATGTCTCTGCTAGAGCATATTGTTTGGACTAGATGACTTTCAGAGGCCCCTTCAAACTTCACTCTGTGAGTTGCAATTCTATGAGGCAATACAAAGAGCATAAATATCTTTGCAGCTATTGTGCAGTTATTTTTCTCCTTACGAGTTTATTTATTTGAGGTTTTAGTGCCCTAAATTCACTGAGTGACAATTTTAAAGGTATCCAGGGCTACTGGATTTAATTTTTGCATTCTTCAAGCAATAGGAAAGGTGCGGGAGTTCCCAGAGTAATTGTCCCCCACTGATTGACCAGACCTTCTCCCATCTTTGAAATACAGCTTTAGCCTCAGAACAGCAGTAGATGAATGGTGAAGAATAAATGATGTCAACAATTTGTATGGAGGCCAAAGAAAATATGAAAGGGGCCTCAATGGCTTCATCTCTGAATTTGTTGCAATGCAGCTGTGAGTAATAGGTTTGCTTTCTTTTCAGGCATAGTACACTACATCTGAAATAGTTTCTGAACTTAGCAGACAGTTTCCTGACCATCTATTATTTTCCTTGGGGATCAAGAATCTCTCAAGCATTGCAGTGAAGAGTTTGATCTGAGCATATTGTGCAGCAGAGAGATGGGTGATGGTCTGCTGGCCTGATCTCATAGGTTACAGAGCTAGGGGAAAGTAACTATTTACACATATTAATACAAATTTATTGCTGGCTCTATTATTTGTTTTGACTCATCTGAACAGTGGCCAATTTTGTACTATTTTAAGCATATGTGCAGAGAAGTCAAGCAAATGCATAAGTTTTCTGTATGGGTGGATTTAGAAATTCATAGCTAGGCTTTGCGAACGAGTATTTGGGAAAGGCTCTATCCATGTTTGTTACAAGCACGTTGGTGGCTAATGAGGCCAATACGAGACAGACATGTCCGATTGCAAAAGGCACAGCAGAAAGACTCCTTAGGTGGTAAATTCTGCAAGACAGGATTCTTTTTGCGTTGTCTTTTCTCCTCCAGAGTGATCCTGCGTGCGTTCTCAAAGGAAACAGCAGCGTTATAGATGGTGTGTCTCCAGGCCTCCCGATTTGAGACCAGAGTAGACCAGTTATGTT